>NW_024424786.1:24412139-24440122 GCF_017311325.1 Ursus maritimus
ATATATATAAAATTTAATAGATCATAAGCAGGAAAACTAGCAGCATCGAAGTCGAGATTAATCATTAGAAATTCCTACATAAATTATAAAGTATAACTAAAAGCTCAACAAAAATTCAGTGTCAAATATATAGTATATACACAACAGTTTGTTACATGAGCAAATTAATACTCTAATTATGCCATTTACCCCACCCTCATTTCAATGACATACATTGAATCCCTGCACTATGTTTTCAGAAATATTTCCCTACAATATGTAAAACTTAAAACAGTAGAAGACATAGTATCTAAACCTAATGAATTAGTTACACTCACGGGGATACAAATTCTAGTGTTGAAAAGCAAGCATTACCTAAACAAAATAATAAAAGACAATGGATGGTCATCCATTACTTTTCAAAATGCCAGACAATACTTCTTAAGTCAAATGGAGACCGTTGGAAAGGTCATCTAAAAATATTGCCATACATAGAGGAATGATTCAGGGACTATGTCAAATGAGTTAAATTAAAATGAGGCCATGGATGTAGTCTCATATATTGGTGCTTAAAACGTCATCAGTCATGACTTTTTGAAAGAATAAATAGATGAGAGAAGACTATCTTCACTCTCTTTCACACTTATTTCTCAATTAATTTATTCTATGTTTTCACCAGCCAATAGATTGTTCTCAAATAATCTTGAATTCCTAATGATTGGGTCAAATACATCTGTGTGTGTGCATATACACGCACAAACACCCATATAGCTAAGGTAACACACAGGGAGCTAATCTTCATTAATAATGGTATTTGGCAACCATTTATTTAACTGTTTAGAATCTACCTATCACATTCTGGTTGATTAATTTATTTGATTTCTGTAGCAATTCTGAAAAACATCATAACTGCAATTTCACAGATTGAGACACAGAAGCAAAGTAATGAAGGGTCTGAATCAAGGTAAGGACTCAAATCCAGGCTTTTTGATTAGAGACCCCACACACTTGCTAATCTCATATTTTATTTCATGTTGCTTCAGTTTCACATATTGTATTTTATGATTTGAACATTTACTCTAAAATCTCCTATGCCTCTTTAACAAAATCGTTGTGGAACAATCCTTTAGAGGGGGACCAATACTTCTGAGTCAGCTCTGATATGTTGCTGATTCAATGACAAGCGCTGAAGAGCTGTCCAATCTGTGTGAAAACCTATAGTTCTTGGTCAATTAGGCAGTCTACCCAAATCTTCTCAAAAAGATTATTTGAAGAAAAATTAATACTGTTATTAATAATAAACAAAAAAACATTACATAGAAACACATATTTTGAGATTCTAAAAATTTTTTACTAATTGAAACTTTTTCCTACTATCCTATGTAATCTCAAAGAGAGGCATCGAATATGGTGTTTGGGGTGAGAAAGAGGTGAGAATAATTTTGAAGAAGAGAGGAAAAAAATAATATTTATTAGATATCTAATATGTGCCTTTCATAGTGTTGAGATTTTTCTCCACAATTAACCTTTGAGGTATTAATTTTGATGCCCATTATCAGATAAGGAGAATAAATAAGGTACAGGGATATGAAAATGACTCAAAATATCATCCAGTTAGTAGGTAACAGCCTTGAGATTAAACCCAATTTTTTTTTTTATATTCCAAAGCTCTTACCAACATAGCACACTCACATTTCATTATTTACAAAACATAAGGGGGTATGAGGGGTGTGTGTTGGGGAGGTAGATTAGCTATATTTATAATTTATTTAATCTTCACAATAATACTGAGAAGTAGGTATTTCAATAATCATCCCCAATTCATAAATGAGAAAATTCAGTTGCAGAGATAATTATGCTGCTAATAAGTTACAAAGATAATTAATAAACATTCTCAATCTATTAAAAATGCTGATTTCTGACCAAATCTGGAATAGCAACATAAAAGAATACGTAAGGTTTTCCTACTAATGATAAACATAGAGCAAGCGATGTATGAAGTACGCATCTTGATATAAAAGGGTTTTTATAGTCTGCAGACATTTGACATTAAAAAGTGAACAAAAAAGCTGAAAACACATTTTTTGTTCTTTCCTTCCTTTTTCCTTTCCTTTTCATTCTTTTCCTTGTTTCCTAGAAAACATTTACACTGATTTCTAATGTGCTTCTGTATATTCATTCATTTATTTCATGCTCAAAATACTAGGGTTATGTAAGCGAATAAGTAAGTGAATATGGTAAGTGTAGGCTCCTAGAGGCTACATTTTCAACAGAAACAAAATAAACAAGTAAATAACAATATATAGGATGCTAGGTAGTTATATATGAACAGAAATTTACTAAAACAGAGAACATGCATAGTGAAAGCCAGAATGGGGAAAGGACTGATGCAAATTTATGTATAAAATCCTGTGACCATGCAAGATGACCTAAAAGAATTTGGTGGAACAAGGCTTGCAGGTACTTGCGCAGATAATTCTCCCAAGTAGAAGGAATAGCAAATTCAAAAAAAGCCTAAGAAGCAAGGTGAAACACAGAGTACCCTGGAATGAACTCCACATCCTCCCAAGTACCAGGAGAATGACTCAGGGAAATAATTTGGGGGTAGACAGATCTTATGGAACTTCATAGGCCATCTACTCAAGTTTTCTGAGTGAGATAAAAAGACAATGGAGTGTTTTGAGCAGAAAAAGATGTCACCTGACATATTTTAGAGGATTCACTCCGGCTGCTGTGTTTAACAAACTAAACAAATAATTTACTTGAGAGAGGATAGTGACTTCAAACATCATGGCAGCGTGGAGGTTGTGAAAAGGGTTTGGAATCTAAGCATGTCATAGGAGTAGAGATGACAGTATTTGTTGATTCATAAAATGTAGGATATGTGAGAAAAAGACATCAGGACGAAGTCCAAATATCTAGTCTGAACAACTGTAAGAATGAATTGGCTATTCATTGAGATAAAAAAAAAAAAAAGGTAGGAGAAGCAGATTGTAATGGGACTGGGGAAAGATTGGAGCTTAGTTTTAAGTATGTTAAATGTGAGACACATGTTATATATCAAAATGGACAGTTGAACAGGCACCTAGATATATGAAACTGAAGGTCAGGGAAAAAGTCAAGGCTGGAAACACAAATTTGGGTTTGTCACTATATTGATGGCATATAAAAATATGAGACTAGATGAAATTGGCAAGGGAATTAATTTTGATTTTTTTTAAAAAATGATGAGAAAATGTTCAAGGATTGACCTTTATAGAGATATGGGAGATGATGATGAACCAGCAAAGTTAGTGACAAGGAGGTCATTAAGGAAGAGTAGTGGGTATGTATTGCCTTGGAAATCTAGTGAAGAAAGTATTTCATGGAGAGAGTAATCAACTGTGTCCAATGCTACTGATGTTCAAATAGGAAAAAAACTCCTGAAAGATGACCCTCAAAGGAGGGAGATAAATGAAGTTGATAGCAATGACAGTAAGGAAAGTCAAGAGGTTTTGTAGATACAAGAGATATTACAGCTGAGCATATTTGTATGACCATCAGAAATTTTGCACTGGGCGGGCAAACTGATGATGCACAACAAAAAGAGAGAGGAGTTAATGATACCCTTGAATAGGAGATAGGTGGTAGAATCTCATGGACTGTTGGTCTTCAATAGTAAAGGAAAGACCAATTATATAGACTTAGATGTAAGGAAGTGTATAGACATGGTGGTGGAAGTTTAACCCCCAGTTAAACCCCTTGGTTTAAATCCCAGATTTGACATTGACTAACTGTGTGACCATACGCTTTAGTATTCCCCTCCAAAAAATGGATATAATGATAGCATTTACTTTATAGGGTCACTGTAAAGATTACCGGAATTGATAAATGAGCTAGATAAAGGAAATGAGCTGAGAGTAAGATTAGAGGGGACAGTAGTGTGGCAAGGTGATAAGATTCAACAATAGTTTTAACATGCTATATGTTATCACTGGAGACAGAGAAACACTAGGCTACACAGTAGGAATTATGGAATCTTTATATCTAAAAACTACATCTCATAGAAGATAGTGAATTTTTGTGAGGTTCAGAGAGGTGCCTAAGATTTTTGAGGAGACAGAGGTTCTAGGAAACATATCCTTAAAAATAAAAGTAAAATAGAACGTTGTAAAGAGGCATGTTTTCCCAGTAGAGAGAGACTAAATGAGAAATGATCCAATTCTTCCTGAAATGTCCTCTTCTCTCTATCGCAACAACTACCTATGTGCCAGGTGCATCTATGATACAATCATATCAAATTACTAGTTGTAGTTTCCAAATGAACCAAACTTCTCATCTTCCCTTTTCTTTCACAATGTTCTTTTTCCTTCTGTATTTTTCCACCTCGTAAACATGTATCCACCTTTCAAGACTTAGACTAAACAAATTCTCTGCTTTGTGAATTGAGTAACTTCATTATGCTCAATAATTCCCTCTGTGTATTTCTATTAATAGCACTTATAATACTTTATTGCATTATCTATTTACATATTTATCTTCCTCTATGAGACTATAAGCTCTTGAGAGAGAATCTTGGCCATCTTAGTTTCCCCTCTGCCCTACCAGAGTACATTAAACATTGCAGATATGGAATAAATATTTTGACTAAATGAATTAATACATGAAGTTATGAGTTAATTATTGAATAACTAAAACTCTCAACCTTCATAAACCTATAATCATGATAAATACAGATGACCCACCAAATTGCTATAATATTGAGACACCTTTGTGGTACCACAGAGATAAATTTTTAGTTATAGGTATCTATTTAAATAAGACACATACATTTAATAAACAAGTATACATGATTTAATCAGTAGATATCGGATGAATCTGTACCAATCATTTGAATTTCAGGTTTACCTCATTTTCCCATTTATTATTTTATAAAACGTCTTAGACTACAGCAATCTCTCCCTCCTCTAAATTTGTCAAGAACTTACTGCCTGTATTGCTCACTTCACTATTACTCATGTACTGCCTTATGATCTCTCTCATACTGTTATATTAAATAAATTGAAATAGTTGAAGAGGATTAAGAGGTACAAAGTTCCAGTTATAAATAAGTCATGGAGATATAATTTCAGTATAGGGAGTATAGTCAATAATATTGTAATAACATTGTATAGTGACAGATGGTAACTAGACTCATCATGGGGATCATTTCATAAAGTATAAAAATATCAAATCACTATGATGATGTACACCTGAATCTAATAGGTATTGTATGTCAATTGTTAGGAAATGTGTAGAAAATCCAGGGAGAGATCCAAGGAAACTTCACAGAAGGGTGCAATCTGATTTCTATCTTGAAGGGTAGGTTGAAGTTTTTCAGTTGAAGAATGGAAATAGGGGCATTCTTGGCCAAACTAGCAGAATATGCACAATAACTGGGTATTGGAGTAACTAGGCATATTTCAACATGACTAGAGCAATATAACATGAAACCAAATCAGTTTTAATTCTCAATTTAAATTAGGCTCAATTTATCAGTCCACCACCACCACCTCCCGCTGTGGTACACACAAAGTAGTAACTGCAAAGCCTTCAGGCTAGTTGACCTAGTCCCTAGACAAGAGAAATATGTGTCCATTTAGCACTTAATATCCTGAAAGACCTTATCTCATTCTTCAGTGAGGATCATGTGCATTAGCACATCAAGAAACTGATATTAAAAGGTTGAACTGGTAGAGGTCTCCCTAGTCATGAGAAGATAACTTGCATGTCTTAGCTGGAGAAAAGAAAATGATGTAGGATGGGAATGGGGAGAGGAGACCACAGAAAATCCCACCCGCTTTTTAGGCCTAGGGCAGTTGGGAGAAAAGAAAAAGAATAGGTAGGCAAAGAAGGGAAAATTGAACTACCGATTTCTGCTCTCTGAGCATCTCTTTGGAGGGTATGGGTAAGTATACTAGCTAGCAAAGCATGTTCAGGCAAGACATGGTGACAGAAGTTTAATGATAGGGATTTGAAGATAGAGGTTATTAGTTTCTGTAGTTGAAGGCAAATCATCAGACCTGCAGGCTAGAGAGAGAACTTGGTTGGATCTGGAAGTCTATAGACACTCATTGGTCAGTTTATAGAGGAAGAGTTAGGGAGGGAGATCTAACAAGCCACGAGAGATCAGATGACAATTTATCTCAGCCACAAATGCCAACAGAACAAGCAACACACAGGTGGACATAGAATTAAGTCCCAGAGATCACAGTTGTAAGAAGGCATCATGCCAAGGATGCTGATTCTTCAATTACTGGGAGAAATTCCCTTCATGGGGATGCCCTATACTAGGGAAGCGAATGGGAGGCTCTGAGGGAGGCTGAACACTTGTGTCACAAAGACTAAAGGCTCCCTGAATGGAGTATTTAAATGATAAAATCAGACAAAACTTTGAACAGGATTGTAGATGTAACTGGATTCTGTAGCTATTTTTCTTGTTAACCAAATGTTCGAAGCTTGGGGTGGGGAGGGGGGCAGGTTCTTTCGGGCTGAATAGATCATGAGAAAGTAATGATTGGCAGTCAACCTGTTACAAAACAATAAAAAAGAAAAAAATAGGGTAACTAAAAGAGGGGAAGCAAAGATAAAGGACATTAGTTGTTTGCTTGCATGTTTGATTATTCATGCAAGAGGCTGAGAATATTTGTATACTGAAAGGTCAAGAGTCAATGAAGAGAGATTGATAATACAAGAGAAACTCTTGTATTTCTGTACCCAGAAATAATACCTAACATCCAACATTTGTTGAGTGGTTACTAAGTGCCAGGCACGATTTGAAGATTTTACATGTATTAACTCAAGTAAACTTTACACCATCACAACCAGCAGATAGGGCAGTACCCACAATTATCTATATTTTATAGACTAGGAAACCGAGGCACAAAGACAAGGATGGCAAGCTTGGACAGCCCTGACTTATATTTTTGTTACTACTCCATAAAACACAGCCAGTGCTGATGCAAGGTACATCATCAATGCATGACCAATGGACAGTTCTATAATAAATACGCCATAGACATACTGGAACAACACTGACAAATGAAGGTTGACTCCTGATGGCAATTTCCCAGCCATCCCGTGACATCATCGTATTAGCGCAGACACAACACTGAGCTTTTATATATCATGGAATTTTATATGTTATTATATTAAGTGGTATTGTTGCAAGTTGGATTCTCTGGGAGGTAAGAATGCAGGATGTTTATTCAGGAGTGGCCTTAGGATGACTCTGCGGAAGAAAGGAAAAGGAAGCAGGACCAGGCAGAAATAGGTGTAATGCTGCGAAGCAGTCTCATAACAGCAATAGCTCAATTCGTACGTAAGAAGTTCTACAACTAGAATGACCTTTCAGAGTTGGCCAAAACTCTATATTCCTTCAGCAGTCATTGGATCTAGGCACTGTATGACTTCAGACAAGGGGCTAGTATTCAAGTTCTTACAGCACTTTCAAAACAAGGCAGTGAGAGGCACCTGGGTGGCTCAGTTGGTTAAGTGCATGACTTAGCCTCAGGTCATGATCTCGGGGTCCTGGGCTTGAGCCCCGTGTCAGGCTCCCCGCTCAGTGGGGGTTCTGCTTGTCCCTCTCCCTCTGCCCCTCCCCTGCTCATGCGTTCTTGTGCACACTCTCTCTCTCAAATAAATAAACAAAATCTTTTAAAAAAAACAACAAGAGGGCAACAAATCTCTCCCTGAGCGGGCAACTGGGCAGCACATTACAGTGCCTGCCACAGGCATTTACAGAATTGAATGGTATAAAATTGCCATTTCCACATTTCAGAAGGTATCAGAATATCGGCTATTTCACATGATTCAGATTAATATATATTATTTAATTTATGTCTATGTTGTTCTATGTAAAAATTGGAAGGGTACTCTATAGTCATTGTAATCTGGCTAGGGTCAGATGAACCAAGTGTATTTTTAAAAGGTCATATAACTGAGATTCTCAATGAAGTGCTAACAGGCTAGTAAAACTATCTAGCTTGTGCAGACTCTAAACGGAAGAGAATGTTATGCTATTACACTAAATGACATTGTTATAGGTACGATTGCTCATATGTATAAATACATTCCTTTTTCTTATTTGTTCTTGTCTAGCACCTAGTCCTGGAAATTTCACATTGTAAGGGCTCCATAAATGTAAGTTAACTTTGGATAAAACGATCTGGTTAGAATATTATCCATGTGTACAGACTGTATGCATATGTACAGACTTGCAGGTGCAGTATGATACAGAATAGCCACAGGACTCGGACTTAGGACCCACTGTTTTTAGACTTGCTGATACAACTTTATTGTTGGGTATATTCATTTCCTATTGCTACTGTAAGAGATCATCACAAAGTTAGAGCATTAAAACAATACACATTTAGGGGCGCCTGGGTGGCACAGCGGTTAAGCGTCTGCCTTCGGCTCAGGGCGTGATCCCGGCGTTACGGGATCGAGCCCCACATCAGGCTCTTCTGCTATGAGCCTACTTCTTCCTCTCCCACTCCCCCTGCTTGTGTTCCCTCTCTCGCTGGCTGTCTCTATCTCTGTCGAATAAATAAATAAAATATTTAAAAAAAAAACAATACACATTTATTTTCTTGAGGTCAGGTGTCTTAAATAGGTCAGCAAGACTGCATTCTTTTTTTGGAAATTGGAAGGGAGAATCCACTCCTTGACTTTTCTGGCTTCTCAATTCTGCTTCTGAAGTCATAACTCTTACTCTCTCACTCTGTCCTCCCGCCTTTCTCTGAGTAACCCAGAATAATGTGACCCTCTCAAGTCCTTTTTTTAACCACATCTGCAAAGACCCTTCTGACTTCTGCAAAAATTTTTCAGGTATAGAACGTGGACATCTTTGGGGACCCAGTATTCTGTCTACCACACTGGGTGATGTGGTGCAACCAGATTACCTTTCTTGGACTTCCTTTTCCTTACCTGGCAAGTGAATTAAGTCCCTCCCCCCCATCTCAGGCCCCTCTAATATTCTGTGCTTATGAATTTATGACTAATAAATAGCAAAAAGTGCTTTAAGTTTTCTGCTTTACTCTGTAGAATTAATATAATCTAAGAAGAGACATGCCAAATTATCACATGATAAAAAATAGCAATGGCAACAATGAGGATATGAATACTCTGTAATGGAATGTTAGCTCCAGAAAGAATTGAGAATGGTGAATGTTATCCTCCTCTCATTCCCCACCCCAACGTGACTATTCATTTGAGCATCTAGTCCTTTCTGGATGCCTTATCAATCACATGTCCAGATCATATCTGAAATATTACAAACTCCAAGATGCATCATACTCCAGAACATGTTACAAAAATTTATTTTTTACAATTTCAGCTTCATCGAAGTATAATTGACACATAAAATTGTAAGACATTAAAAGTGTACACTGTGGGGATTTGGTACCTGTATAACCGTGAAAGACTTCTCCCACTGAGTTAACACATCCACGTCCATCACGGGTCATATTCATCTTTTTCAAAATGAGAACATTTACGTTTTACTCTCTTAGCAAGTTTCAATGATACAATACAGTGTTATCAACTGTAGTCGCAGTGTTATATCCTAGAACTCCATTCTTATTCATCTTACAGCTGAAAGTTCATACCCTTTTACCAAACTTTCCCTATTTTCCCACCCCCACCCCACCCAGTCCCCTGGCAACTACTTTTCTACTCTCTGTTTCTATGAGTTTGGTTTTTGTTTTTGTTTTTAAGATTCCCCATATAAGTGATATCATGCACTATTTGTCTTTCTCCGTCTGGTTTATTTCCCTCAGCATAATGCCCTCAAGGTCCAGCCGTGTTGTGACAAATGGCAGGATTTTCTTCTTTCTCACGGCCAAAAAATCTTTTATAATATACCAGGAGCCTGAATTCTTAGGCACGCATGTCTGGAAATAAAAAGCTACATCACTTTTCTGTGTTTTCTACCTGTAAGTTTGCTACCAAGGGTAGAACTATGAGTTGTTGCTGTTTTAATGTGTGTGTGTGTGTGTGTGTGTGTGTGTGTGTGTTACAATTGCTGTTTTATTATTCCAGGGGCCATCAGTCTTCCTAACACTTGATTCCATCAGTTCACTTCTTAGAGTTGAACTTTCCCTGGCTTTCTGTTTTGTGGAGTAAATAGTTTCTTCCACCTTCAAATGGGAAAGAAAACATCTTTTCCCCTTTGATTGAAAAAAAAATTGTTATACTTTAAAAAGGATAGAAACAATTTTATTCTTATCTTAGCCCATTCAGACAAAAATACCAGAAACCCGGTGACTTAAATAACAAAATTCATCTTCACAGTTCCAGAGAGTGGGAAGTCTAAAATCAAGGCACTATCAAATGTCGTGTCTGGTGAGAACCAGCTTCCTAGATGGCCATCTCTCAACATGGAAGAAGGGGTGATGGAGCTCTCTCCCTTCTCTGTTATAAGGGTGCTATTGGTGTGCATGAGAGCTCCACCCTCTTGACCCAAAGGCTTCACGTCCTAATACAATCACATTGAGGATTAGGTTTCAGCATATGAATTTTAAGGGGGACACATTTAGTATACGGCAGTTCTGAAATCCAGGTGAACTAAAGACTGTTTCTTGTTAGCAGGCCTTCGGTATAAACACTTACTGTTCGTTCATTCTGTACTACAATGTTGTAACTGGGCTTTCCCACAAACAAGAACTGTATTTTTGACTTGGTGACTAAGAAATTAAAAGTAGCTTCACGAAGTATTCATTTTTTAAAAAGATTTTTGTTTATTTATTTGCCAGAGAGAGAGCATGAGCAGGGGGGTAGGTAGAGGGAGAAGCAGATGCCCTGCTGAGCAGGGAGCCCTGATGCTGCCTACCTGGATCCCAGGACCCTGGGATCATGACCTGAGCTGAAGACAGAGCCTTAACCAATTAAGCCACCCACGTGCCCCAAGTATTCATTGTTTGAAGTGAGAATTCATACAAGCTGTTGCTTTGCACTCCTTGCTACCAAGTGATCTTTTGTTTTCGTTTTTGTTTTTTAATTCCCTCTAATCTAATCCTCATAACCTTCCTATTAAAACACAATGACCAAAAAGAAATAAAATATAATAATTAAAAGAACCCACAATGACTGTTGGCCAATACGCATACGTCCTGTATGCAGGTACAAAATACCACATACACATATTCCCTATGACCTATAACGTTGCAGACAAACACAAAAGCACTTGTGATTTTAATCACAGCTGTTCTTTTCATTGTCATTTCAAGTCCTCAGAAGTAATGGAGTTCTGCGATAGTATACAGACCCCTCCCTCACCTCCCACTGTAAGATGTATCCCTACGCTAACAAAGTGATGTTCCCCGAAATGAAGGAGAAATGAATATAATAATAAGATTCAAAGTGGATGATGAATATACTTAAACAATTTTGCTTTTGTTTGAATTTAATTGGTTTTAATTACACTCTGCCTTGCTTTATCTATCAGTGGTGCTTTGAAATCAGACTTGAAAAGAGAATGCTGAATTATTCTTTTAAGAATATCCTGATGCATATATCAACCTCAATGGATTCGGACTTTTCTCTCTCCAGAATAATAGATGTCCTACTACATTGGAAATGCAATTAAATTACATACTAAATGCATCCTATAACTAACTGAACCCATCATGGTGTCTGACTTTTGTGGATATCAAATAGCAAAATGAATCAAAGGTTACTGAAGAAAAGTGACGTATTTCAAAGTTTTTCCTGATGTTTTCTAATTTCTTTTTTGTGTCTAATTTTCACTTAATGTTCTGATAAAAGCACCTTATAATGTGTTGTCTTGTAAAAGCTTCTTGTCTTAGGACGTATTGCTCTTAAGACCACCTTTTCCTTTTACGGTGAAGATACACAATTTAATACTTGCAGTTGCATAGCAGTGAAACGCTGGTGATGACTGTGGACCAGGGCATTAGTAAGTCTTATAGTCTTTGTCAAAATGGCTCTCTTGTCTGTTCCTCTAGAGTGAGGGGAGCCTTCTCTTAGTCTCTAGTCTTACAAGCCACTACATGACAGTCCATTCAATGAAAGATCATATCTTCTAAAACATAATTGGGTCATCAGTTATTAAAGCTGCACAAAATAAAATAGGAGAAAATCCCAGGGGAACCTGGGTGGTTCTGTCAGTTGAGTGTCCAACTCTTGATTTTGGCTCAGGCCATGATCTCGGGATTGTGCAGTCAAATCCCGCATCAGGCTCTGAGCTCAAGGGGAGCTCACTTGAGAGACTCCCCCTCTCTCTCCCTTTCCCTCAGTCCCTCTTTGCACCCATGCATGCTCTCTCTCTCTCATTCAAATAAATAAATAAATATTAAAAAAAAAAAAAGAAAAACCCAAACTATCCTTTTGGTTAGTCTACTGATAGTGTCTTAATCACTCTTTTTTGTTTTGCCTCAAATTTTTATTTAAATTCCAGTTAGTTAACATATAATGTAACATTAGTTTCAGGAGTAGAATTTAGTGATTTATCAGTTACATATAATACCTGGTGCTCATCACAAGTGTCCTCCTTAGTACCCATCACTCATTTAGCCCATCCCCCACACCTTCCCTCCAGCAACCCTCAGTTTATTCTCTATAATTAAGAGTCTGTTTTACGGTTTCTCTCTCTTTTCTTTTTTCCCCTATGTTCATCCATTTTGTTTCTTAAATTCTACATGCAAGTGAAATCATATGGTATTTGTCTTTCTCTGGCTGACTTATTTTGCTTAGCATAATACATTCCAGTCCCATTCATGTCATTGTAAATGGCAAGATTTCATTCCTCTTTATGGCTGAGTAATATTATGTATATATATGAAATGCAGAAAACTAAAATAGAAGGATTTTTTTCTCCATTAACCACAATTCTCCCTTTTAGTAGTAATTTCTAATTAAACTGAATGTATGTATCTTAATGAGCAAAATTTTAAATATAAATCAATATCAAATTACAGTCCTATTTTATACTTTGATTATTTTATTTTGACCTAATATATAAAGAATAGTTTCTACATGTCTATTGGTTATACATTAAATTGTTTCAAATTTTTCAATATCTTTAAAACTTTTTTTTTAAAGATTTTATATATTTATTTGAGAGAGAGAGGGAGAGAGCACCAGCAGGAGAAGAGGCAGAGGGAGAAGCAGACTCCCTGGTGAGCAGGGAGCCTGATGCCAGGCTTGATCCCAGGATCCCAGGATCATGACCTGAGCCAAAGGCAGACAATTAACCGACTGAGCCACCCAGATGCCCCTTTAAAACTCTTAAATAAACATCCCTATGGAGAAATATTTCTGCCTTTCTAATTATTTCTCTACAATAAATCCATAAGAGATGACTTGCTGAAACAAAAAATAGTGAATTATTTTAAGGATACCAATGCATTTTGCTAAATTGCCCTCAAAAAATATATTTTTCCAATATATATTCCCATTAGAAGAATATGAGAATATCAACTACCCCAAACCCTCACAATGTATCTAATCAGTTTGAAAATTCATACATTGTTAGTAGAAAATGTTATTTATATTTTTAATTTTTATTTCCTTGACTACTAGGGACTTTGAACATGCTTACACTAAAAAACATTGTTCTTAGTGCCTGTGATTTGGGGCAACTGAGAAATACACTATGAACAAATTTGAAAGTGAGAAATGAAGACTGAGGAGTGAGACATGGCAAGGGTGTGCAATGTGCTGGTGTTAAATTTTCTAAGTTTTGTTTTGTTTTTGTTTTGGTATAGAAATCTTTTGATGATGACAAAAAACTATGAAGAAGCATAAACCAAGAGTGGCTCTGCTTCAAATCATAGTGGTGGGTCTGTGGTATTTCCCAGCACTTCAGTTTCTGGTTTATATTCCCCACCCCTGGGGAGGTTCTGGAGAAGTCAGTGTGAAGCCCTCTCTTACGGACCAGCTGTTTGCTATGGCTGAGAGATACTCGTTCCACATTCTTAGGTGAGGCAACAGAGGAGGAAAAAGCCTTTCTAACAAAACTATTTCCTGAGGAAGTAAGAATAACTTCCAAATCAAGCACCAACGGTATTGATGTTAGCATCTACACATGGCTGAGGGGACAGATTTGGAAACCTTTTTGCTTTAGTTTTCTCCATTTTTTTCTTTGATCGTTTTGAGTTTCTAAAAATGAAATAACAATGAGAAAATTAAGTTGAATTATAAGGAAAACTGATCAGGTGGGAATTAAAGCAATCATGTATTCCAAACAGTCCAGGAAACCAACCCACTGATCTCTTAGGCAGACATGAATTTTACCAAATTGGCACTGTCCACTGAGACTGTGCCATTAGAGATCATTTCAGAATATTGGTTCTTATAGCATAAGGGAAAACAATGTGGTTGCTTGGGAAAGTCAGAGACAAAACTTAGGAGTCTATAGGTCACATCTAACCCCAGAGCCTAATTCATCCAACCAAGTAATGGTGATACAGTGTTTATGCTAAAATTAGTCCATACCATTCAGACACAGAGATTTCACAGAAAAAAAGATAGATTTCTGATTTCTTTTGCCATGTTTGATAATAATTGGCTTGAACTTCCATGTAGCAAAGACCAGTTGCTGTTGAGAAGGGTCGCTCCTCTCTAGACAGGGCACGCCTTGTCAGTTACCACAATCCCTACCACAGTTTACAGCCTCCCGGACACTGAGACAGAACGCCAACTGCCATTTGTCATTTTACCCATTGCTCCTTTACTTCCTGTACATTAATTCTCAGATTTTGTAAGAGCCTGAGTGTATGATCCCAGGCTAATACTTATTAGATCTTTCACAAGTGCATCAGGAAGGAAATAGTAGAGTGCCACAAAACTTGAAATCACGTATTTTGAGAATGCAACAAGACATAATTCAACTGGGAATGTTTTTCATTCATCCATCCATCCATCCATCCTATTCTCTTATTTATTCTTTCAATATTAACAACCAACTACATACCTAGCACTGTGCTGATTGTTAAATACTGTAGTAAACAAAGTGGGTATTGAACTTGATAAAGTACATAAAGAAAAACACAGGATGCTATGAAATCATACGAGAGAAAATGGATTTTTTAAAAGAGAGAAGAAAACTATCTGAGTCCAAACAAGATAGCCAAATTATGAACATGTGACTGAAACATGATCATTGAAAATGAGATATAAGAGAATATAATATAATATAATATATATAATATAATATAATATAATATATATAATATAATATAATATATATAATATAATATAATATATATAATATAATATAATATATATAATATAATATAATATAATAATAGTGAATATATATATATATTCACTGATTCACTATATGATGTGTGTGTATATATACATGTGTATACACACAATTATTACTTGGCAGGCACTGGATTAAATACTATGATATGTATCATCTAATTCTCTTCACAACTTTATGAGGCAGGTTGTATTATTATTATTCATGTTTTAGAGATGAATTCATTGAAATTCAGAAAAGTTAAACTTACCAAAGTTTATACAGCAAATGGCAGGATCAGTTCTCAAACAGAAATTCTCTGATTCTAAAATATAAGAATAAAACAAAAATAAAACATCTCATCAGAGTTTTCCATGACCTAGATAGAATATCCCTCAAGATCATCTACTTTGCTTTGTTTAAAATCGGACCCATCAATCAACCTCCTACCTAATTTTTCATATGCTCATGGAGCCTTATCCCAGAGAACATGGTGCCCTAGATAGTAGACATGCATTCCTGTCCATGAGAAAAGCACACTGCATTGTAAATTCCAGAACACTGGCATTTGTTTATTTCACCACTCTTGTTTGTTCTTGGATGCAGGAGTCCATACCCCAGAGTTTAATCAACTCTGGATGGACTGAAACTGAGGTTTTAGGGCTTGCGAAGTTTCTAACTATTGGGCTTGTTCTGAGCTCAACAAGTGAGAATCAAACAGGTGGGTGGCAGGAGAGAAAACACCAAGAAACAACAGCAAAACCTCAAATAAGAAAATAATAGAAGAAAGGAGGGAAGCAGGAAGGCAGATACAAAGGAGTGAAGACAGAGAAAGAAAAAAAAAAGGAACATCTTTTGCTTAGATTTATAATGGTAGATATGTGATACTCAAAGGCAAAATGCTATTTAATTACCTTCAAAGCCTTTTAAAGTGTGTAGCTTTCCATCTGCAGTTAAACTGGCTTGCTGTCACTTTGTCCTGAATTTGACAGATTCCTCCATCCCGTTGCTGGCATGTCTGAACAACCACGGGGCTTCCTGAAGGCCCAGATTCTCTTTCTGCATGGTGAGGGATGGTGGAGAATGCAATCCCTCTCCAGTAGGCTAGCTCTGAAAGGCAGAACCAAAAGGGGGCTCAGCCATGCTTGCTACTTTATGCTCCCACATTCTCAAGAAGCACTTCACCTGCTTCAGTTCACTTAAAGGTGGAGGGGTCCACATGGAAGAGATGAGAAGGAAATGAATTCTGCTAGAATCCTGAATGGGCCTAGAAGCAGATCATCCCCCAGAGCCTTCTGATAAGACCCTGGACTTGGTCAATATCTAGATTTTGACCCATGAGACGCTATGCAGAGAACAAGTCCAGCACACCTGAGCTTCTTACCTGTGGAAACTGTAAGCTCTTAGATGGATATTATTTTAAGGTGCCAAGATTGTGGTAATTTGTTACCACTGCCACCAAGAATCACTTCTTGAAATATGCCAGACCAACCAAGGGAAAGTCAGCTGGAGGATCTGAGCAGGCTACCATTCTTCTGCTTTAATTTTACATATATTTTGGATATTAACTTCTACCAGATATATGGTTTGCAATTATGTTCTCTCATTCTGTAGGTTGTCTTTTCACTATACTGATTGTTTTGCTATGCAGAAGCTTTTTCGTTTGGTGCAGTGCCATTTGTCTATTTTTGCTTTTAGGCATGTGTTTTTGGGGTCATCTCCAAAAAATCATTGCCCACATCAATGTTAAGAAGGTTTTTCCCTATGTTTTCTTCCAACAGTTTTAAGGTTTCAGGATTTACATTTAAGTCTTTCATCCTAGTTGAGAGAGCAGGCCTGGCTCTGGGGGGTTGAGAGCCTGGGCCCCTCAAAGCTGGCCTGGAAGCAGTATCTACAGGGGCCAGCCTGGCACTGGATAGGCCGGGAACCTGGGGCCATGGGACTCTGCCTAGAGGTTAGATCTCTGAGGCCCTCCTAGTGCTGGGGCAGATTAACAGTCTGGAGTCTGAGGGTCTGGTGCTGGTGTCTGGGATGAAGTCGGGTGCTCACTGCTCTCCCCTCAACCCATGGGGAAGCCCTTTATGCTGGCTGCCCTGACTCAGGGGCAGGGTGACTGTTGTTTCTATTCTTTTGAATGTGTCTTTTCTTGTTTCTGCCTTCCACTCAGGAGCTATAATCTCTCACCTGGGATCCTTAGCCCTTGTGAAAGCATTTTCATCCATGGATAATTGTTCAAATTGATGTTTCCATGAGAGGAAGACCACTGGAAACTTCTTTCCCACCATCTTGCTGATATTTTACCAAAAATTCTTTATCGAATCTACCACTTTAGTTTCAGGAAACTTACATTTGGACTCCAGATAGTAAATGTCCAACTTCGTATAAGGAAAAAAAAAAAAAAAAGGACTTAGCTATTTAAATTCTAGCCTATATGTATATGGTTAATACTATTGTTATTATTTTAAATCTCTAAGGTGACATGTGTGTCAGAGGGGGATTTAGGTGTTTTCTTAACGTGCCACTTGTTGATGAAATGTGTTGTGCATTGCAGAATACCTGGGGAAACATTATGTTTTATTGATTGACTCGATTATGTTGGTGCAGAAAATAAATCTTTCACAATGAGGGATATTTACTGTCCTGTCTACAGAAAGCAGAATCAAAAGGATTAGCAGCATTAGAATCACTTTCATGGACATTGTAGAAAAGAGGGCAATACATTATGTAAATCCAAAACAAACTTCTTGAACATCATTTCTCTCTGATAAATACAGATCCATATTTTGAAATGACTTAATATCCTTTATCTGATAAAACAGTCTATCCTCATATAGGAGGCCAATATAGTGCTAAATAATTAGAATATATTAGATATAGTTGATATATTTGAATATATTATATTTTTAAGAATGTTTAAAATTCATAATTCCCTTTTTCAAAACACATATCTGAATAAGCTCCCTAAGTCAAATATGTAGATTAAAAATATAACGTAGATACAATAATTTCTATTATTGATTTCTTTTTTTCTTTCTCTTAATGGAATTTCACTAGCCAAAAGTACCCAGAAAAGATGAGGTATCATTGATCAGGACTTTAAAAAATAAAATATGTTCTTCCGTTATTTATAACCACAATGTAGTCATACGAAGAATGCTGTAAGTATTTTTAGCATTGTTATTCACAAAATCATGATGATATATACATGTATTTACAACAATAAGAAACAATGACAAAAAGGATATAAAAGATGCCTTGTGACTTCCAACTGGAGAAAACACCAAGAAACAACAACAAAACCTCAAATAAGAAAATAATAGAAGAAAGGAGGGAAGCAGAAAAGCAGATACAAAAGAATGAAGACAAAGAAAGAGAGAGAAAAAAAAAAAAGGAATGTCCTCTGCTTAGAATGATAATGGTAGATATGTGATACTCAAAATTTTAAACACTGTGAAAGTCACGTCAGGGATGAAAATAGTATTGTACCTAATCTCATAATAAAACTAGAGCAGCACATGAGATGTTTAAGCCCAACATAATCTTTTCTGACAGTTTTAATAAAATACTTATAAAATCCTTTATTCTAAAACAAGCCCAGAGGTTGAAAATGTACGTAGGTTCAGCAACATAAGAGCAAAGTTCAGATTACAAACAGGCAAAGCACTTTTAGGAGATATTAACATGTTTGCTTACATTGCAAGCCTTAGTATTGTTAGGTATGTAATTTTCCGTGTGTCAGTGCTTCTGTCAGAGAAAGAACAGAGACGGAAAGAGAACTTTGTAGCGGACATAGAGCCCATAATGCTGACCCAGAAGTAAACCATTCACGCATTTTTACTTGATTGCTATTTTGACCAATATTATGTATGGAAATAGTGCCTGGCTAGGAACAGATTGTGAATTATATAGATAAGAAAGAGTATTATTTTTCCTGTGCACATTAAATTAGCAATTTATCAAGATTCTGCAAAGAACTAGGTTTTATTAAATATTGCTAGAAAAGCCTGACCCAGTTAGTTTCAAAATGAGAGGGGTTGGGGCAGGGGGAATTAGGATTATATACTGTAGAAAACAATTTTTTTTTTTGACTCTTTGAATTTTTTAAGCATTCCAGAACTTCATGTTATAAAAAATAAGCCTGTATTGGTCAGGGTTCAATCAAAGAAAGAGAACTCTTACAATTATTATGGAATGAAGGATTTATTGTAGAATTAAGAGTTACCTAATTATTAAAGAAACTGCAGAAATGAAGGTCAGAGAAAGAAAAGCTGGAAGCTCAGGGAGAGGTTGTTTTTTAAAAATTTTTAAGAATTGTTTTTATTTGAGAGAGAGAGAGCATGCAAGAGCAGGGGGGAGGGGCAGAGGGAGAGGAAGAAGCAGAATCCCTATGGAGCAGGGAGCCCGATGTGGAGCTCAATCCCCGGACCCTAAGATCAGGACCTGGGCTGGAGGCAGGCACTTAACCAACTGAGCCACACAAGCACCCAAGGAGGGGTTCTTAGGCAGCCTTCCTTGAGCATTGACAGAAGAGGACAAGAGCATACCTGCAGCCACTAGTTACCAGCTTCCATAATGGGTTTCAGAGGAGAGCTGGTGGGGCTGCCCATGAAGGGATGTTGCCCCTCTGTCTGCTCCTGAGCCTGGTGTTGCTGCTGGTCCGCACAACCCTCTACAGAGAGAAGTGGAGGGAAGAGAGCGCGAGCAGGAACCAGCCCGCACCTCTTCATCTGTCTCCCAGCACAGGAAACACGTCTGATACACCGGACGGTTCTCTCCTCTTCCACTTTGCACAAATATACCAACAATTTCTCATTGAGACAGCTCTACCTGGAACCATTCAGGAGTGACTGGAGAATCACTTAGGCAAGTAGATACAATCCAAAACCCCCACAAGACATCATAGGATAATTTGCTTCCATCCTTTCTTCCTAGTTTTCTTTTCTTTTTCTCCTTTTTACTCTATTAAAAAAAAAAAAAACTAAACTATATAGGAATCACTTTCTAAACATCAGTGATTATGCTAGGTGCTCAGGTACAAGGATAAACCATATATATAGTCGCTCACATCATGTAATTTAGTGTCTCATTTCATGCCTTACTTATTTGAGTCAAATCTCCAAAGTGGTTTGCAAGACACAGGACAGAACTACCAAGAGAATGGAGCCAAGGGTGGTATGCCCAAGCATATAACTAGAATATGCCAAGAGTCTTGGCATAATATCAGAGGGAATAAAGGGGTTTTTAGGAACTCAAGAGTCTCCCTAAGGCTTTCTAGTATATAGCTTAGTATAGCTTCTAAAATCTGCAACAGGGTAATATTTTACATGCTAAAGAAGAAGAAAAGCACAAAAATCAGCAAATATGATACAGTTTCGTTGGAAACCATAATTAAAATTATCCATGAAGGGAGCCAAAAAGGCAAAGTATAAATTTGGGCACTAGACCTATGATTGTTACAAGCCCATTATGAGAATATTTCTACAAAGCTCTGTCAATAAAAGGATGGAAAGCCTTCCTTATGTATTTAAACAATATTTGATTACCAGCTGAAACACTTTAGCAAATTAAGGGTGAGAGGCTCGACACACTTTCAAAACCCTCATTTGACCAAAAAACAAAAAAAAATCATTATCTGTTCCCATTACCAAAAGTGGTGTTTCCTCTGCCACATGTTGAAGCATGAAATTGGGATGCAAATCTCTCTTGCTTTCTCTAACACATTTACTTTCTTTCTGCATAGTGATCCGATCCTTCCAAGTCTAAACAAGGGACGATGTCATACTTTTTAAACCCACAGTCCAGCTGACGGGGAAAAAAAAATTTCAAAAAACTGTTGGTTCATGGATTTGTACTTTGCCATTAAATCTTTGACAGTTATCCAGGACCCTCAAAGGGGAGGGGAAAAAAAAAAAAGTCCTAGCTTTTTTGTTTACAGTGAGAGGTTACTGAGGTGGAAAAAAACTATTAGGATCCAAACAGGGAGGTCTGATGTCTCTTCCTTATTCCATGGGGCCTTGACAAAATCTGATTCATATTCTAGAGGGTTGGCCTTTTGTGGCCTGCTGAAAAGCCATGAAAACTTTGACAGCAAGAATGACTGTATCACAAATGAGTCTTTCTCTCATTTCCATCTGTTTCCCCTGAGACTGACTTTATTATGAGAACTCAAATGCACTAGCTTCAGGTTTTCCTTTCTTCTTGATTCCATGGTGCATGCCTTGACTGCTACATTCCTTCGACCTGGAGCTTCAAGGGGCATTATCCAGGCAACTGTCTTTGGTTAACACTCTTTGTTCATTTGCTCACACTGATAGGCTTGAGGGATTTGTTGACTTTGTCTAGTGTTTGCAGATGGTATCTTGATACTGATGTAGTTTGTCTATCAGAAGCCTCAATAACCCTCCAACAACTCAAATACACACACACACACATGCACGCAAACGCACGCACCAGGATGAGAGTTTCTGAAGAGTTGTAGTCAATTTACAATTAAAAATTGGGGTGCCTAGCTGGCTTGGTTGGTGGAGTGTGTGACTCTTAATCTCAGGGTTGTGAGTCTAAGCCCCACATTGGGGAGCCTACTTAAAATAATAAACTAAAAAAAAATATTTACATTTAGGAATTAAGCTTGAATTCCTGGCTGGGCTATCTTCTCTTATTTGAGAGGACATCCTTAAAAATTCATTTTGTTTGCAATAATTACCTTTATAATTTTTAAGGAGTAATAAATTTTATTACTGTTAAGAAATGATGTATAAAAATTTTTATATTTTATAAAAAAATCAAGTCATTCATAAAACATAAAAATAAAAATTTACAAAATCCTATCATTAATAACCATTACTGACATTTGATTAACAATGCCATAACCACTTGTCTGTGCCTATATACACATACACAAGGTAGAAGGAGATAGATATTTTAAAAATAGCAGTGGGGGTTTAGTTTTACTCCAATGTAACCAAATGAGAAGAAACTGAATGGAACAGAAGATAGATGCATGACTGAACTCCAAAAAAAAAAATCTTTCTTCCCAAGAAGGTATGCTGTTCTTTAGAAAAGTCCTCCAAAGATAAGGGAAAATATGTTGACTTCTTTATGAGATTAGATATCTGTTAGTATAACATTTTAGTGTTTATTGATGTTTTACTATGGAAAGATGATGCCCATCTTCCTTCTATTGATTATATTTTATCATGTCATTTTTGCATTAACCATATCATTATTATAGTTTATAATGAAGACATTGTTTGAAAATTCATTTAACTTGGCATTAAATCACTTCAGTGTCTTTTTCTCTTTACCACAATTCCCACATTCTAATCTCTTTATTTTTCATGTAATCATTGGCTACATTTCATCATCAGATGGTTTTGTGAAGACAAACACGTGGGTGTCATAGTCCTGTGGGCGTTCAAATGTGAGAGTATTTTTCTGTTGCCCTTATAATTTAAGGCCAAATTGACTGTATATAAAACCAGTGGACCGGGGCTCCTGGGTGGCTCCGTTGGTTAAGTGTCTGAGTTCGGCTCAGTTCCTGATCTTGGGGTCTTGAGATCAAGCCCGGAGTCAGGCTCCTCACTCAGCAGAGAGTCTGCTTGAGATTCTCTCCTTCTCCCTCTGCCCCTGCCTGCTCGTTCTTTCCTCCTTCTCTCTCAAATAAATCTTTAAAACCCATGGACCATACTTTTACCTTCAGAATGTTATCTGTTATTTTATATTCTGCCTTCAGAGAATCAAAAGACCACCCAAATCCATGGTGTCCAAAACAATTTACAAATCTAGGTTTTTTTTTCTACTTGTATATTTAAATGATATTTTCCTTCAGTGTTTATTAATTTTACCAAGACATATCTTGCTGTGATTATTTCTACCAATTTCTCGAACACAATTGTCACTTTCAGCTGAATATATAGGTCTTTATGTTAGAAAAGCTTTATTTTATGTTTAATGTTTTTTTTTTTCTCTTTTTTTTCTCAGGAATAATGCTGATGTGGAGTCTTCAATGTTCCCGTGTAGCAACCTCCTTATCACTTGTAAGTCACTGTTCTTTTCAATTCCATATACTATGTTGTCTTTAAGCCACATTTACATATAATCCGTTGTTCCTTGAGGTTTGCTAGTTAGTTTCACATCTCCTCTCATTGTCTTATCTTCTTGAACCTTTATATTTTTTTAGCTCTTTTTGAAAATAACTCACATTGTCTATTGTCTATAGTATTTGAGACTATGGATAATATTATGTGCTGTGTGCTTTTCACTCGTTTTTTTATTTTGTTTTTGCTTATGCTCCTTTCCTCACTTAAAAATGTCTAATGTTGGGGCGCCTGGGTGGCACAGCGGTTAAGCGTCTGCCTTCGGCTCAGGGCGTGATCCCGGCGATCAGGGATCGAGCCCCACATCAGGCTCTTCTGCTATGAGCCTGCTTCTTCCTCTCCCACTCCCCCCGCTTGTGTTCCCTCTCTCGCTGGCTGTCTCTATCTCTGTCGAATAAATAAATAAAATCTTTAAAAAAAAAAAAATGTCTAATGTTTGCAGATTTTATTCATGCGGATTTCATCTTATGCGACTCATGTGTGCCTCTTTATATTTGTTAATACTCTTGAAAAGACCCAGCTGCCTGCTCAGGAATAATTCAAGGAGGGGCACAACTGAGTGAGGACTCTTTCCTTGGATTTGTTGTCTCAGATACCCTCTCATCCAGGATGTTAATTTTCATCACCCTGGGAAAAACAGCATATTTCCCTTTGATTTTCCTGTGAAGATTTCAGTGTCATTACAGCAAAGCGCTTCATGGTTCGGAATCTATGGATTTAAAGGTGGTACTCATAGCCTCTTCCTTCTCCATCCCACGTTAACTCCTGTTGTCCCCTCGGCTAGAACATTCTGCCATAGACAATAGAAATAACTTGTTTACTTGTTTTGCCTGTCATCTCACCTCTCATCTGACATTCTGTCGTATTAAACCGTAGAGGGACATAGCCCACCTTCGTAGTGGCTTCCCCACAGCCTTAGACCACCTGCTTTAAATCAAAGCATCACTGAATATGCCTCTTAAGATGAGGCCACTGACTTTACAGGAAATCTGTATGCTGCCAGCCATCCTAGATGCCATGTGAAAGCTCTCCGCGTGCTCCCTTGTCACACACAATGCAGTATTT
This sequence comes from Ursus maritimus, assembly GCF_017311325.1. Taxonomy (NCBI): domain Eukaryota; kingdom Metazoa; phylum Chordata; class Mammalia; order Carnivora; family Ursidae; genus Ursus; species Ursus maritimus. The sequence goes on from NW_024424786.1 coordinate 24,436,506, forward strand.
GGCAGAAGTACTTCAAGGTGACTGACTTAGGGCTATGACATTTCTCTTTGTCAATTCCTCTGTATCTCTGAACGTTTTACTTATTATTTATAGTAGCATTGAAAAGAAACCAGTAGAGTAAAAAGTCCCTATTTGATGATCATTAACTGAAAATTACCCTACGTATTTTCAAATGGAAGAATATAACTTTACACACATACATACATACACACACACACACACACACACACACACGTGTCTATGAAATAAAGACTTCTAATTCATTTTATTTCAATCCACATTTACTGGGGACATAGTGCGTTTCAGCCACCGGAGATAGAAAACTACACTGAGAAATGAAATAAAGGGAGAAGCAAGTTTTGCAAAAGGCCAAGACAGACAGTTGACAGGAAAAGTGGCTCTGGAAAGGAAGAAAAGTTGCAGTAAATATATTAATATGATAGCACCTGCTGGCAAAAACAGTAGTGTTGATCTCTTTCTGTATTAAAGTATTTATTGCCATGTGTATCTCCAGTGAACACTTTGATTGATAGGACCCAGCAAACATATGGCTTATAGGTCATGAAATAAGAAGACACCAGTTTGGGTAGTGTGAGGAGAGATGGTGACCTTTTATATGAGATTGCCCTAAAGAATAATTCTAGCTACTCCCAAAGCTTCACACACCAAGGAGTCCAGTGTAAACTTAGAGGCTGATTACGAGCAGTTCATTCTCCAAGTCCTATGTGCCATCAGAGACTGTGGAGTAAGCCACCGGTGTTTGCAAGTAATAATAAAAACATTCAACATTTATGAACTACTTCTAATCTATAAGGCCCTGTTCTAAGCACCTTACTCATGAAATCCTTGCAGAATTACTTGTGAGGTCAAAACTATTATGGTCATCATTTTATAAAAAAGGAAACTGAGGCAAGAGAGGTTAACTGGCATAGTGCATTGAATGGGAAAATGGCAGAGCTGGGATTTAAAAACAAAACAAAACAAAACAACAACACTTTGATTTTAGTTGCCATGTTAAATAATCTCAATTTTCCATGATCTTGAGAAACTATCCTTAGTCCCAGCTAGTTCTCTTTGTCGTGGGTACATGCATTTTAGAGGAGATTAAAGTACCATAGAAATGACTTTTATTCTCTACTCCACCCTAAAAAAATAGAAACAAAATACTTGTAGCACTTACGTATGGGGTGAGTTTGAGGTCAATGAACACTCTCCACTCTGTTCTCGCTCCTTTGTTCTCTACTGTGCCATATGCTATGAGTGCACACTCCTTGTCTCATGGCTTAAGCCAGCTTGTCTCTGAGACTTAGCCCCATGACAGGAGGACTTTTTCAGTCCCCTCTCTGGTAGCAATAGGCAGCTGGGCTCAACAAAGTTACTGAGCCCAAATAAGCCTTTCCTCATAGGCCCCCAGGAACCATGTATCAACATTAATATTTTTACATTATTTTCTCTGGAATTGTATCATTAGCCAAATTTTTCTCAGTCAGGAGAAGTGAGAATTTCAGATATTAAATATTTTACTTGTGGTAGAAATAGAATCAATCTTGTTGAAAAAATCATGAGTGAATAAATGAACGAAGTGAATGCTTTGTTAGAGAAAGATAAAAAATAAGCTTCTGTGGTAGATTGTATTTTCCGATGAAACAGCTGGAAGATAATTTCTAGTCTCCCATGCTTTTCCATAAAGCTGTCATGCTCCCTCATGTTATGTGAGACAGAGCCTGGGTACCTTCCCTCAGACAAAGGTAGGTCTTGGTGATTGTTCTGAGAGATTACGGTAAATGTCATATCATGTGACCTCTAGTGTGAAGTCCCAAAAAAGGAGTGATAGCATCTACCTGGCTTTTTCTCTGGGGACACTCATCCTGGGAATCCAGCCACCATGCTTTGAAGAAACTCGGGTCACATGGAGAAATCACATATAAATGTTCAACCAAACACCCTAAAGTCCCAGAGAACTAACTAAGGTCCCAGAGAACAACTGCCCTTTACTGCCAGACATTTAAATAAGAAAGCCCGCAAGAGAACACCAGTACCAACTGCTTTATCACTAACTGCATAAGAGATCCTGAGAGGGAATCACCCAGTTAGGTTTAGTTAACCCCCAGTTTGTAAGAAATGAGAGAGGCTGACCTAAGATCATCACCCTGCTGAGATATTTGCATATAACCCTTTCCTTGGCAATAGGGCTTTGCATAACTATTGCTATTATTTTATTATATAAGCAGCTAAATTGAGTTCTATTCTTCTATGAAGCTAACAGGATATTTGTATCATAGCAGAAATTTAATAAGTATTTGATGAATAAATAAAGAAAAAAAATAAATGAATTAAAAAAAACAAAAAACAAAAAAACCTTTGGCAGGTTGTATTTTCCAAAAATGTTGTGTATTAAGTTTGGGATAGTTTGTTGTGCAAAAATCAAGATAGCACCTCATGAATTGTTTTATGAGGTTTTGTTTTTCATTGTCATTAATAGATGTTCATTAAAGAAAAAGAAAAGGGAAATCAACACCAGAATATTGGAGTTTGCTTCCTGGCACTGCCAACTTTTAGTTATGAAAGTGTGGACTTCAACTCTCAAAATGATAACTTCATGATTTAGAAAACTTTAAAAACCCAGCTGATCTACTATTTACCCAAAATATCACTGTGTACTCCGAGTCAACTCTACTAGGTAGATGATAGATAATTATTTGCCAACATCGAAACAAGAAATTTCACATAAATATCTAGATTTCTGGCTTATTTTTCATGAAAATGAGTAGGATGTTTCCTTTAGTTTGGCACGGGTCTGCAACTCCTTAGTTTCTTACATCTAGGCCCTTAAATTCATTACAGACCTTCCCGTGCCTGTAGGCGCTTGCGTTTATGACCAAATCATTAAAGCCACATTACACATCATTTTTGTTCCACTGGGAAAGTTCTCTCAACAGCTGCTACAAAAAGAGTTAATGATTTTTCTTTAAGCTGGTTTCCTCAGATTTGATAAATATTGCCAAGCTTGCCTTTGAATTAGTTCATTCAGTCCTATAGCTATTCATTCAGTAAATACTTTGAGAGCTGCTTATAGGTGTCAGCCATATTAGGTACTCTCCTGAAGTATTAGGACTTCATCTTGCAAATATGAGTTTGCTCCCCCAACAAAGAAAGTCACATTGTTCATAGCTAGAACAGAATCCTCGGGCACATGTCTGTTCCTTTTTGCTGAAGACTGAGAAAGGACATTTCAGTGGTAGAAATGAGAATTGATCTAAGCCAGTCCTGTCCAATAGAATGTACTGCAATGATGGAAATATTCTATGTGTGTGTTGCTCAATGAGGTAGCTTTACCCACATGTAGCTAGCACAATTGAGAACATAAATTTTTAACTTAATTTCAATTAACTTCAATTTAAATTTGAATGGTCACATGTGGCCAGTGGCTAGAGAACTGCACAGCACAGATCTACACTTATTGATTTTTCCGTGAACTTATGTAAAGAAGCAAATCCACAATAAGGCTACTGCCGGTCTCAGTGTTCTTTTAAGACTTGGATGGAATATTAGAGACAACACTGATTAAAACAGAGAATATGATCATAGACAAAAATATTGGGCTTTGGGTCATCAAA
>NW_024424786.1:24440127-24440453 GCF_017311325.1 Ursus maritimus
GAAAGAGGGAATGTTAAGGAAACTCTTTCAACATCATCTCGTTCAGCCTCACTTGCTACGTGAGAAAACTGAACCCTAGTAGACACAACGGGACCAAGATCCCAACACTAGTCTGTAGCAAAAGTTGGAGAGAAACCTGTGCCTCCTGGTTCTTGTTCCAGGGTTCTTGCCATGGATATTTTCTGCAATTTGGAAGTATGGTCCAAATGCTTTGGCTGAACTAAAATCTATCTGTTTATTTAGTTGTTAAAACTGTGACAGAAGGAGAAGGAGAAGGAGAAGGAGAAGAAGAAGAAGAAGAAGAAGAAGAAGAAGAAGAAGAAGAA
>NW_024424786.1:24440463-24591819 GCF_017311325.1 Ursus maritimus
AGAAGAAGAAGAAGAAGAAGAAGAAGAAGAAGAAGAAGAAGAAACTGAGCACATGACACTTTTAAATACCACGATGACATTTGGGAATCATAATGATTTTGAATATCTCACACAAATTTTGAAAAAGAAGAAATAATATAAAGTTCTGATCATTACTCAGCAAATGCCATTCTATATATATTTTTTCATTAGAAAAATAATCTGAGAGATATGGACAGCTCTGTCACATGCTAACTTCTCAGGTGAAGGCAGCTTTCAAAATACACTTCAACAGAATCCCAGAGATGCCGTTACCGTGGAGACAGCAAGCGCTCCGAGAAGGCTTTAAGAGGAGGGTGCAGGAAGACGCTAGGAGCCCTGTTTTACATGCTGAACCGTCATTTGACTCTATTTTATGCAACACTGTTGCAATTTCTGATCATACAAGTGCAAAATGGTACCAGTCTTGACAACAGCTCTGTACAAAAGGTCAGGCAGCTTTTGACTATGTTTCTTGTCTTTTCCCTTTTCTTAATCAGAGGCCGTAGAAGAGCAGGAGAGGTTTCCCTTTAGGTAATCATCGAAAATAATGTAGGCACAAAGTGTGTGTCGATTTTAATCAATTCTGATATGGGTAGCTTCTAGCTTTAACCCCTCGACCCAATGGCAATAGTGAATGGCATGATAACACCATGGACCTGCTTTTGTATTTGTCCGTTACCTTAAGTCAAAGACATTAGGAAAGAAGGCCATCAGATAAGAAATGGTTTTGTATTTGTAATGAACTTTATAAACATCAATTCACTGAAGTAATATTAAGCCCTTTTAAAAAATATATAGGCAGAATTCCATTACTGGAATTACAGAGGATATAAAGACTTATCCCACTTTGCTCTGAATTTTTTTTGAAAATATCAATTTATACATCCAACTATATATCCCAAGCCCTCATTGGGAGTGATGGCCCTGATGTATGCATCTTTGTAAATGCCTGGCACAATGTTTGGAGCAGGGAAACCACTGAGTAAAGGGTTCCCAACTGCAGGATGACTGAGGTACAGATACAGTTCCTACTTTCAGGGCCTTTACCATCTGGGTAAGCAATCTCTCAAGATGATTTTATCCCACCCAGTGATTTTTAAATGTGCTGTCTCTGAATTACTTACAAGTGAATGAATGAACTAGAAATCACCATTCAACTTATTCATGGATCCATTCATTTCATTTAGTACCTAAACTCCAAAGTTCCATGTTCAACAAACTCCTTTTGGTTTCCCTGATGTTCAACCAAAGTTGGCAGTATAAAAACTGTCTTGTCGAGAAAATGTAAATAAATGGTAACTCTAAGAGAAGAAATGAGACAAAGCCTAGGTTTTGAAATGCACAGCCCCAAGAAAATGGCACTCGACTCATTTTTATTTCTCTCCCCGGGAAAGAATAGGCAGCTTAAATTTAGGTCTCCCAGGGCAACCAGGATATGAATTAACTCAGTGCCACCTACTCAAGCTAATCTCTGCCATCAGAATCACGAAGGCTTCTATGTAAGAATAATGCAGTAGAAAGAAGACGGCTCTGGGGCATGGTTATAATCTGCTTTATAATTTGAAAATCTCATTTAAAAAGTAAATTTAACTCCTCACTTGATTATTGTAGCAACTGACATCTTCTGGGAACAGGGGGAAAAAAAAACGCATCTTCACATAGTAATATATCTTAATCTTGATCCTGAAAGAAAAACACCTGCAAAGGAGAAGCTACGTGGTTACAAAAGATCTTCGAACTTCTAATCTCATTTGTTGGCACACTTCATAAATTGTGAAAACATCAGGACTATGTACCACTCTGCATTTTGAGACCATATCAATTAGTTCCCTTCAAACGTCTTTCAAAAGTTCCTGTCAGATAGTGTGACTTTTGGAGATGAAAGACATTTCTTGACTCAAACAAAATGCATTTCCATATATTTATATCTCATTATAGTACTTCCATTCAAACACTAAGGCTGGAAATTGTATGTATTAATTTACACGTATTTATTTGTAATCGATTCTATGTATTTTCTATTTATAATTCTTTGAAAGACTTCATAGACATTGGTATTTAAATTTATTTTTAACTTACTAGAGAGATAGGAATCCATTTTCCTTTGAGTGATACATTATAAATGGGGCTGGAGTTTCAATTTCTTGTTACCTATTTCCATTCTCTCCTTTACTTCCCTGCCTTCTGTTAGATTTAAAATGAAGTAGATAGGTAGATATTTATGTAAAAACAAAAGATATATAGACTTGTGTTTTTGTAGGGTATGTTTTATAGAAATCCATGTTTTTTATAAATACATATTTGCTATATGACTATACTGCATCTTATTATCCATTTCCCAATTCAGAGGAATATATATTCTGTCTCCGCCCCCCACCACCTTTATTTTTTTCTCCTATTACACAATGTACTTACGTTCAGAATGTCTTAAGCTGTGAGCTATGGTATATTTTGTAATTACTAGAGTATAAGTTGTCACATTGTTCTTTCCCCCTTGCTCCCTTCCTCCCTTTCTACTCTTTTCCATAAAATTTCTATCAATGAGGGTTTTTGACTAAACACAAACAGAAGCTGGCTGGTGGAGCAGAAAAGTTTTTGTTTTGTTTTGTTTTTGTTTTTTTTTAAGGATATTGGGAGCTTCCCAAGGTTTCTGGAAGGTCTGGAGAATCTTCTTCCTGAATCCAGTCTGTGCTTCCAGAAACAATGTCCCAAGCGGCACTGCAGAGCTGGCTTTACAGCAGACACACAGCCACTGCGGCAGCCCCAGTGAGCATTAGAGGGAACCCTATTGATGCCAATTCCGCCAGTCAGACTTGTCCATGTAGCCCTGAGTATCTTTCCAGGCTGCCCTTATTTTCAATGAAAAGAGGAGCATCTGCTGCCATCTGGGCACGGTGGGGGGCGGGGGAGAGACAGGGTCAGTCAGAGCAAGACAGAGACTCAGGGCGAGAGAGAGAAAATGGGAACACAGAAGCCGAAGCCCCAGCCCCAGCCCCAGCCTTTTTGCTTGCATTGTTAACTTCTCAACACAAGTTTGGTAATAGCGGTTCCTATCGATGGCGCTGGGATCACAAGCCTGGGCTCTGCATAAAAAGGGAGGCTGGAAGTTTGAGCTCTGACGACTGCGGTAGTTCTATGTTAAGAAAGTAGGATGCATAATGTTGAAATATCTCTAAATGGGGAAAAGCTATTCAGACTTGATTGGTAGCCATGAATATGAAAGATGTTCACTCTACTGCCTAAGTGACCTACAAAGTGCTAAACCAACTCATACCACCCAGCAGGAAATGATAGTGCCAATTGCCCCAGGACTTCACCAAACTTTGATAGTACAAAACATTTTAACTTTTGTTAATATGGATGAAGAAATTATTTTTCTAATTTTGGTTAAAAAAAATTGGACATTTTATATTCTTACAAGGCTATTATTTTCTTTATCTTTCTGCCTATAGTTTTTGCACATTTTTCTTTTTATTTTAAAGATTTTATTTATTTATTTGAGAGAGAGAATGAGCGGGGAGAGGAGCAGAAGGAGAGGGAGAAGCAGACTCCCCCCTGAGCAGGGAGCCTGAGGATGCAGGGCTCGATCCCAGGACCTTGGGATCATGACCTGAGCCAAAGGCAGACGCTTACCGGACTGAGCCCCCCAGGTGCCCCTTGCATATTTTTCTAAATGATATTTTCTTCATTTGTTTCATATTGAATAGCAGATATTTATATATTCTGGGTATAATTGTGTTACCTGTTATATAGGTTATAATCAATTTCCCACAGACTATTGTCTGATTTAACTTTGTTTATACTAATTTTATTTGTCATACTTAAAGTTTTGATGTTAAATTAATCTTCTCTTTAATAATTTTTATTTTTATGATTTTAAAAAGCTGCCTTGTTTAACCAAGGTGATAACACTATCTTCTGATATTTTTATCTCATAAATTTTTAAAAAGTAGTTTTGCTTTGGTGTATAGTTTCGTCTTTAATTCACCTGGAATTAATTTTGTAGTTAGTGTGAGGTAATTTATTTTTACATGTGATTACTCAATTGTCCTAACATTATATAAGCTTTTATCATTTCTTAATTAAGTGGAAATGCGCACGCTTACTCCTTTTTATTTTTCTTTTAAATTTCACTGAAAATCATTAGATGGTCCTTCCATCTCCTTTCTACAAAGCGAACGTTAGCAGTCCCTCAGGTTTCTACATAAACTACATATCCTCTGGGACAAATTTCCTAAATATCTAAGCCAAAGTGCTCTTTCTCAGTTTAGATTATTTTAGAGGTTGGCCCAGTAGTGACTGCCCCTTTCCATCCAATGGGAATTTGAGATGTAAAGTATCCAGCATAGAAGGAAATGTCCAGCAAGGCTTCCTGGAAGAGGTGACATTGTGGTGAGAATTGAGGGACAGGGAAAACACACTTCAGGCAAAAGAAAAGGATCCTCAGACACTTGTTAGGTAAAATGAACGTTTGCTAATTGATTTTCTAATTAATGCAGTCCTCCCACATAGAATGTTAAGGGTCACAATTCACCAGAGAACAAAATCCAAAGAAAAAGATACTAAAGCCCTTTTACTTCTATTGGGTAATGGGACTCTGGCTAGTAGCAAAGCAGAATTTACCTTATTATTAATTTTAAAAGAAGTGTTTTATGTGTTTGTTAATTTGAAAGACGTCTACATGGCTATATCCTCAAAAAAAAAAAAAAAAGAGAAGCGTGTATATGTCTCTACTGCATGTTACTTGTACTTGCTCTGTGAACGTTATAAGAACCTACTCTCACCTAGTATTCTGTGAATGTTTTTAATATTTACAAAGTATTTACTTTTAACTCATGAAAGTACCAGTTAAAAGCGCCTTCCTAGGAAACATCATAATGCAAGATGCTGCAAGAGGGGAATAGTCTAAATTATTTACATGCTATTCTCATATTCCTATCCCAACACACCAGTCTGGACAGGTGGTGCCAAGTGGACATTTCCCTGAACCTGATTTATCTCAGTTGTAGGATGTATTCATAAGGAAGCTGAACCAGTAACTGAAGAGGGAGAAGGTAAGACAATGACTGGTGAAAAAAAAAAAACAGAAAAAATTTTTAAGGGGCAATTCGCAAGTAGAACTGACAATTTGTTTTTTTAATATTTTTTAGAACTGACAATTTAAATTTATGCTTCTAATTGGAAACACACCTGCCATAAAAGTTTGAAATATTGACCATTGTTCCTATCTTGACTCTCTAAGGAAGAAAAGTTTGGTTTTTTACTTATTATTTAATGCAAGAGTATATTTAACTTAGAAAATATCATGATTATTTTGAAAGAGGATGAAAACGTGTTCCATCACCAAGAAGAAATGAAATGGACCCTCTCAGTCAATATAATTCATTAATGAGCCAGTAAAACAGGTGTGCAGGTAACTGCAATCTGTCTTAAGTCTTCTTTCCCTTATCAGACACGGACAAGATCACATGCATGATTGCAAGAATATAAAAAGTCTGATTTTCACAAATGGATTTTTTTTCCCTTCAATAGTGTTAACCTTGGGTATATTCTTAAGACCTGTATCATTTTAGAATGCAACACTATTAAAGTCTTTACAAAAATATAATAAATCACCATGAGTTGTTTTCACGATCTATATCCATGTCTGTGATTATGGGTACTTGCATGGTGTTTATTACTATGGTTGTTATCTAAAAATTGTCCTTGGACAAAGAGGTTCTGAAAATGCAACATCTCGTTTTCATAAGGGAGCAAAGAGACAAAGTGCGCACAACCAGCTTTCCAGCAAACCGTCACCTATAACAAAGGAACATGGATGAACGCTATAAATCAAAGAGCAGCAATGTAGCAGGAATGCACAGCCCGGAAGGTTAAAAGCAATTAGTAAATAACAAAGGTGGCTTTGAGGCTATGAAGCTCACTTTTTGGCTCAGCTGGGTAATATCAGCAACGGAGTCTCAGTCACGCTTTCAGCTAGAGATATTTATAGATTGTAACACTGGCTGTAATGCTGAGGACTATCTTTTGTGGTGTACTTGCATTTTCCCTGATTAAAGAGGGAAAAGTCTCCAAACAAAGATAAACCATGAGCAGGGTTATCTTTTGGTAATTTGAGAACAAAAACTGTCTCATGCGTTGATATATTCCTGGTGTCTATTCTAATCTCTGAACAGAGTCAATCCTCAAGAAATATCTGCTAAGTAAACACATAAATGAAACACAAATAAATGAACAAATGATCACATGGGACAGAACACCAGTCTGCAGTACCCTTCAGGAAACAGTAACAGTCTTACAACATGTATAGATGTGTCCATTGGCCTATCTCCTCACTCACCCTTCATTCATTGACTCAGTTCAACTAAGGAGTCATCCCTCGAGAACCCACTCTTTGCTGGATACTGTGCCGGTACCAGTGATACAAAGATAAATGAAATAACTCTTGCATCTTTAAAGAATTCAAAAACTATATGGGGGCACCTGGGTGGCACAGCGGTTAAGCGTCTGCCTTCGGCTCAGGGCGTGATCCCGGTGTTATGGGATCGAGCCCCACATCAGGCTCCTCTGCAATGAGCCTGCTTCTTCCTCTCCCACTCCCCCTGCTTGTGTTCCCTCTCTCGCTGGCTGTCTCTATCTCTGTCGAATAAATAAATAAAATCTTTAAAACAAAAAAACTATAAAGTAATACGATAAGACTATACTAGAGCTCAGTAGAACTTTCTGTGGTGGACCAGAAGATGGAACAACCAAGTTGGTCAGATGAAGAAGATCTGGCCGAGAAACCAGTTTTGAGGCTGGGTAACGTGTACCCTGCAGATATGTGTGTGCTAAATGGTAGGGTATTCTGCCCAGAAAGAAAAGCACGTGCGGTGCCCTGGGATCTTCAGAAACCATGATGTTTGGGGAGAACAAAACGCTAGGAACAAAGAAGTTTAGAGAGCGATGAAAAATTTGAAACATTTGCAACATCTCCATTACCCTCATAACCATCCCCGCCTCCAAAGCATAAACGTAAAGGATTAGTGTAGAAGCAATGGAAAACAACATGGGCGTGAATTGCAATGGCTAGTAGACAGGGCTACACTGAAGTTTATTAGATTGCTAGAGTTTTTAAAGCTCGCAGAGGCATGTTTATGGGGTAAACAATCTTATTTAATTCTTAAAGAAAAGGTAACTCACTGAGTTCCCCACTGGGTGATCCTATTTCTAGTGTTTCTTCATTTGTTACCATTTGGTTTCATCCAAGGAGGACCCTTTTTTTTTTTTTCCCTGTTATGAGAAGGGGTTTCATGGTTTCTTTAAAACACAGAGAAGCATTCATTTTGTGCGACAAGGAAGACTTTGTACTCTTTCACTCCCAGTGGTGATAAAAACCTCATGCAACAGACAGTGTTTCCTGAGCTGCCAATATCACAAATTCCACATCCTTTTATGTCCTGTCGTGACTTTTTTTCAGGGACAAATGTGAAAGTAAAACTCCACTTTCTACATCGTTTCTATTGGGTAGTGAATATAATCCTCACGGAAATGCAGAATTAATGGCCTTTCACCAACGGACTCAAAAGCTCAGGATCCTGCCTTCAAAAAGAATGCACTCAGAACAGACCGACTGCCTGATGTGTATGAGAAAGGAGGCTAACAGGGAGAGAGGGACATGGCCATGAACACATTAGAGAGTTCTTTCTGGCCCCAGCCGAGGGCAGCATTTTTTTGGCATCAACTCAACTAATTCCACTATTACACACATGGTTTCCAGGCCTTTCGCTCCTGGAGAATCTGCTCACTAGATATTGCAGAATACTCTTATCTGATCAGCAGTGTGTCCCCTTAGAAGGTTGGTATCTATTAATCCATTGCAAAAACCCAGAACTGCATACATGACTAGGGCATGCACATGCCTGACACAATTGTCTTCTTTCTATCTTCTTTTTATCTTACCAAAAACTTAAAAATGCAGATTTAAAAAGTCCTATTGGGTCAATAGTCAGAGGACCCTATGTATTTATTGTCTTTTGTAAGAACTGCAGAGAACTAGTCTCTAGTGCCAGTCCGATCTGTTTTTATATGTTTCAAGGAAAAGACGAATGTGATTGAGGAGTGGACGTCTATACCATGGTGAAAAAAATTTACATTTGGTAAAATAAAGATTTATCCATACTGACAAAACATGTCTGTAGGAATTTTTTTAAAAATCAAACTTTATTCCACTGTGTATTAGTTAAGCTTTTTCTTTTTCTTTTTTATTTTTTTGTATTTTTTAAAGATTTTATTTATTTATTCGACAGGATAGAGACAGCCAGCGAGAGAGGGAACACAAGCAGGGGGAGTGGGAGAGGAAGAAGCAGGCTCCTAGCGGAGGAGCCTGATGTGGGGCTCAATCCCAGATCGCCGGGATCACGCCCTGAGCCAAAGGCAGACGCTTAATCGCTGTGCCACCCAGGCGCCCCTTTTTCTTTTTAAAATCTATTTGAGGCTTTAAAAATAACATATAATTTTAAGAAAATATTCTTACAAGAAAATAGGCATGCTTAAGAGTTCGTTTCTGTGGTCTAGTCAATCAATCTTAATCCATCCGCGAAGTGCATTTTCATTTTCTTTGCTCTTTTATTTTATTTCTTTTAACTTTTTAAAGAATTTTGTAAATTTACTTATTTGAGAGAGAGTAAGTGAGTGAGAGAGAGAGAACGAGTGCAGGTTAGGGGCAGAGGGAGAGGAAGAAGCAGACTCTCCCACTGAGCATGGAGCCTGACCGGGGGCTCAATCCCAGGACCCTGAGATCATGAACTGAACTGAAGGCAGATGTTTAAGGGACTAAGCCACCCAGGCACCCCTCATTGTCTTTGCTCTTTTAGATGCATAACTTTCAGGGGATACATGAGAACCAGAACAAAAAGACCAAACAGATGAAGAGTAAAACCAGCCTGACAGTACAATTTAGGGAGCAAATTAATGTGAAAATGGAAATTCAACAGCACTCATTCAGCATAATAATTTGAGGCATTTGGTAGAGAAAGGAAGAATAAGTTGTTTTTCCCCTTTCCCCCAAGCTTAACTGAACACAGTGAGGAAGTATATATTCTTTCGGATGCTCTCGTTGTCATGTTTTCAAAATGCAACAGGAAATGCAGAATTACTGTATTCTCATTGTACAATTCGGCCAGTACTTTTGTGGTCTAGTGATGAGTTGTGAAGAGTTGCTCTTCCCCTACCCCTGATTCAACAGATTGCAAGTTTCTGTTCTGTCTTGACTTCTATTTAAATTGGTAGTTATCCACTGCTCTAATACCGTCTACGTCAGAAACTCAAAAGCTGCCTTCAGGAAAAAGCTGACAAACTCGTTTATTCTAAGGACATAAAAAAAAAATCAAACACAGTTCAAAGCATTATTCTGTTGAGGGATATTTGAATTGTAATGAATACAAAATTGTACTCAACAGCGTATTTCTAATGGTGTCTTCACAGACAACTGGTAAAGGGACTTTGGGTGAGGACATTCTTGGGGTTTGACTCCCTTCAATTCTCCTGCAGGCTAGGTTGTCTTCCAGGAAAGCCAGCCCCAAGCCTATGCCATGGCTAACACTATCTGTGCTCACCATTGAAAGCTTCATATTTTCTCCACAGAGCCTACCTTAACTTTTTCAGAAACAACTAGGGGTATGGATTGAATTGTGTCCCTCAACAAGGTATGTTCAAGTCCTAACCCTAGGAATTCAGAATATGACTCTAGTTTGACATAAGGTCATCACAGATATAATTAGTTAAGCTAAAAACAGAACATCCTGGAGTAGGATGGGTGCTTAATCCAGTATGACTGGTGTCCTTATAAGAAGAGGGAAGATGATGTGAAGACAGAGGCAGAGGAAGAGTGCCATGTGAAGAGGGAGGCAGAGAGCCAAGGAGTGTCTGGGACTACCAGAAGCTGACAGAGGCCAGGAAGCAGCCTCCCCTCAGGCTTTGGAGAGATGCCAAAATCCTGACTTCAGACTTCTAGCCTCCAGAACTGTAAGAAAATACATTTCTGTTGTTTTAAATCACTCAGCTGTGGTAACTTTGTTTTGGTAGCTCTGGGAAACAAATACAAGTGATTTTTTTTTTTTTTTTTTTTTGCTTTCTGTCTTTTTCTCTTCTTTTTCTCTATTTCTTTCCTCTTCATTTCATTTATTTATTTAGTCAACATCTGTCTAGGCTATTCATTGAGAAGGACAAGGAGAAGGACATGAGAAAAAATGGCTCTCCTTCCTTTTCCATTAAAACACTGGGAAATCTGTTCAAAGTTCAAATCCTTAGTGGATTTCCACTACCTATAAAAGTGGTTAAACAATTATTTTACCGAGTTGCAGCTTTCGAACTCTTTAAAATAGTACCATTCCTAGCCAGATGAAATGTTATATGGTTCCTCAAAATGCAAAATAGACTTAAACATTGCACTTTTTATTTTGAGGTAGGGAAGGGGCCCCAAATCGCATCATTCAGCTGTCCTCGATCGTCAGTTCCTAGCCAAGGTAGTGCAATGGCAACATGATTGTTGCAGCTATTTTATTAGAATAATGTTTTCAATAACTAATTGCTATATAGTTAAGAATATATAAAGGAAATTTTATTAAGGATGAGAGAAAAAAAAAAACAGCGATTACTACTATTTAGTAAATATACCTGAAGACTGACACCATAAGAAATACACAACTATTTCAACTTACATAACCTGACAAGGAGGACAAAATCTCCTCATTTTAAATATTTGGCCATTTTGGATAACAGCGAATCTCTCTGCTGAGTGAGCAGGGAGGGTCCAAATCGTAAATGTAATACTAAACACAGAAGCTATCTGTTGAATGCCGAAGTATCAGTGTATTACAGGTTGTCACTTCATCCTCCAGAGGTAGCCATTATTCTCCCATTTTACCAAAGAAGTCACTGAGGCTGTAACTTGGCCTCTGTCATATACCCACAATCACAAAGTGAGGCAGAGAGCCAGGATTCAAAGCCAAGTCTGAAGCATACACACGGCCATGATCTGTCCTCTCACTCTGGATGGAAAGTAGAAATCTTTTTTTGTGTCATTTGCTTCCATCTCTCCCATAATCAGCATTTTGTCAGAGTTTAATCTCTCCTGACTGTTCTGGGTGAGATGAGCCCAGACAAGAGAGTAATTACGGCTCTTTCCCAGACGTCCACAGGAAGCACCAGCAGTGGGTGGCAGATACCAAGGCTACGACAGGTGGTGGGCACAGCTACCTGTGTGGGCAGGTGCAGCCGAAGACACAACTCCCTCTATGTTCTCCTCCTGGCACAAAGACTTTTGTTTTCACCTTTCATCTCCGAGGACAGGCATCATATTCAGAGCACACCTCTACCGAAGTGCTCAAGCAGCAAGCATATCCTTCCCTCGTCCCATACTTGCACATTCTATATAAAGTTATGCTCACATGGCACTGAAATAGACATTTTTATGTTCTACAAAAATACCACTGCAAAATGGCAAAAATGCCATAACTTGAAATAGAATATCTTCTAAGATTAACTTTGCCTGAAGAACAGATTTTCCCCACACATTCATTCTAAAATCTTTGGAGTCCTAGAAAAACTGCCACCAATCCCCCACTCCTTTGATCTCTGCTGTACCCTTACCCTGCCTGTCTTTTCTAGGAAAGATGCTGACCTCATGGATTCAAAGCAAAATACTTCCTAGCTACGTGAACGTGGGCTCTTCGCTTGTAGTCTCTCAATCTTGATTTCTTCTCTTTAAATACAAAAAAATGCATTTTTCATTATTTTCTTGTTATTTTGCTTCCCTCGTCTCCCCCTCTAGGATATACATTTCATGACAATAACAAAAATACAACAGAAACTTCGTGTACATACTATTATGTCATTTGATCTTACATACACACACACACACACACACACACACATACACTTTTTCATGTCAGAGACATTCACAAGTCAATAATGGAATTTTAAAAAACACTTTTCTATCTGGTCTACTTTTGCCACATTCCATACGTTCTGGTGTGCTGTGTTTCTGTTTTAATTCTTCACACATTATTTGCTAATGTCCCTTGTGATTTTTTCTGAAGCATGTATTATTTAGGAATGTGTTTTTCATTTTCATATAATTGTGTATTTCACCATTTTTTTCTGTTATTGATTTCTACTTTCATCCCATTGTATTAAAGGACATAACACATGAAGCAAATACTAACAGAACTGATTGAAGAAATAGATAATTCTACAATAACTGTTGATCTTCAATACCTCACTTTCAATAAAGGATGGAACAACTAGACAGAAGATCACCAAGGAAACAGAATATCTGAACAACATTATAAACAAATTAGTCCTAACACACATGTATAGAATATTCCACCCGACAACAGCAGAATATACATATTTCTCAAAGTACACAGAACATTCTACAGGATAGACTATAAGTTAGGGTATAAAACAAGTCCAAAAAAATTTTAAATGATTGAAATCATATAAAGGGATAATCCTTCTTAAGCTGCAGGGTCATCAAAAGGGTGAAGTGCTTCTGCTGTTCCTTCAAGTCAACATTAATTGAACATTGACTGTATTTCAATACCTCTCTAGACACTGACAACAAATATTATTAAGGTATCTCCACACCACAGGGACCTAAGACTCTAGGGGAAAGAGGAATGGAAACACAATAAACCACAGTAAATCGTGGTAACTCTAAGAAAAATGTCACTGCTTTGGGAGCTTAGAGGAAGCACTGGCCAACAGCCAGGAAGGGCAGGCCATGGTGTCAGGGGTGGAGAAGGAGCCAACACAGCTTGACCGAGAAAGTAAGACTTGTGAAGAGTCTTGAAAAATCTCAAGAATTTTGTATTTTCTAAAAGGAAACAAAGGGCAGGGGTTGAAATCTCACATAATATTTGGGAATAGTGGTGAAGGAATCTGCAAAGCAGTTAGAAATAATCACAGAAGGTCTTCAGGGCACTCTCCAGACTCTAGCCTTGATTTATTCACTTAGGTTTTTAAGGACAGAAAAATCAGAAGGCATAGGGAGCCTACGTAGTGAGCTTGTTGGAAAGGCAAAACAGGCTTACACATTTAAAGCTCAGGTATAGTCGAGTGTTTTTAAGGTCTAGCAATCACCAGAAATACTGAGCAGCTTGGATCCCAGGACATATATATCCAAGGGTTCAGTTTGATTGAGCACAGTATAATTTTAAGTCATAGATAATTAAGCCATGTCCTCAGCCTATGGAAGTGGGTAACATTGAGCATTTCAAGGGGATTCTTTGCCATTTTCAGAGACCAAAGATACACTGGTGATGATTATCTGGTGAGTTGTCACATTTCAAAATTACTCATGGAAGTGCTCCTAATTACCTGTCTTAGTGTGCAGCAAATAACAGCCTTACTAAATTAGTAATGCTCAGCATGATTTACCGACTAGCCTTGACATCTAATTCCCTTCTAACACGTGGATGGAAGAGAAAAATGAGATTTTTCATCTTAAAACCAATGGCAGTCCACAACCTAAGCGCTTAGTTCACCAATGATGCACTCTTCTACCTCCCAAGTGATAAAGTGATAAAGCTGATTCCTCCCGTGACGGTCTCTTCCGAAGTATCTCTGGAAACAAGTGGCATAGCAATTTTCCCTATAATTCACAGGTGAGGCTTTAGCTGTAGAAAAGTTAGGAGATTTACCCTTCATTCAATTAAGAATTGCAATTACTGTCTTTTTATTAGCTGACAAATTAGCATCCCAAATGCTCAGTCTTGAGACAGACAAGAAGTAAAACACAAAGTAAAAAAGAAAGTCCTTTTTAGTAGGAAGCAAAACCTAGGAGGCCTAGAGACAAAAGATTTCTAGTGTAGGTTAATGTTCTAGACAAAATGGGAGAGAGTAGGAAAGAATGGACTTTCCCATCTAAGCAGAGGTGGCCTCATTGTCAGTGTTTCGTCTGGGACCTCAGCCCTAGATTTTGCTTTCCACATTTCACATTTCACATTTCCTCTAAAATAGGGACAATATTATCTAACTAACCACTTTTGTCAGAAGTAAATAATATTATGTGAAAGAGCTGCAAAGTTTCAAGTGCTTTAATATCAATATTCTGGTAATTGGGTAAAAAATTCAGCAATGTCAAATAAGACTATTTTCACAAATTCAACGTTTCTCATGAATGTTTTGAGTAAAAGCAGTTTTAGTACCATAAGACTGAGCCCTGCAAAATATGGTATAAAATACAGCATATAGAATACAAGATATAGATGAATAGATAATAGATAAGATATAGTATAAAACAGATTATTCTGATGTATATATGGCTTTCTATTTGTCTCATTTCTCTTTCTCAATTTCTTCTACTATATACAGAGTTATATGTATATAATTTATGTATATATATAGTTACATACATAGTTATATATATATATAGTTATATATATAGTTACATATATAGTTGGCTAAATGTTCTCTAAGAACTTTTGACACATTAGCTTTCTTTAATTTTAATTTTACCATCATCCCTAAACCCACCTCTGTCCAAATACCAAAGTATGTATTTAAACATCAATCAGGAAAGGAAGGGAATCATAAGAAAAGTGAGAAAGAAGGGACTCTGGAAGAAATCACTAGAGAAAAAGAACTAGGATTAAAGTTATGAAAAAAGAATTGAAAAGGCAAAAGACACATTGTTCTTGGTCTCTCCTGCATCAAATATTCAATCAGGCTTTTTTTATAATTAAAAAAACTATACTTGCTTGTGGTTTGGGTAATTTTAGGACATTACTTAAAAATGAACTTGATAACAAACTGATGGTGGGAGGGCAGCAGGTGAAACAAGTGATGGGGATTAAGGAGTGCACCTGTTGTGATGAGTACCAGGTGTTGCATGGAATTGTTGAATCAATATATTCTACACCTGAAACTAATATTACACTGTATGTTAACTGTAATTTAAATAAAAATAGAAACAGAACAAAAAGCAAACAAGAACAAAAAGCAAAAAACAAATGAACTCAATGTTTACAGTAAAATTTTTTAAAAAATCAAAATTACGATGAGAATTTAGATTATACAGGTAGAGTATTTGAAAATATTATGTATTTACGTCCATTTTAAAAGTCCCCAATTTACATTTTGGAAACTTAAATATAGGGGCGGTCTCAAAAATGAGGTGTTACAATGAATAAAGCTAAGAACACAAAATTTTAAAAGTCCCTGGCAGATACCTTTTTGGAAGAATGGATCACTGATTATGAGTCTTCTCTCAGTGCTAATTGTGATATTCATCAGTGGGGCTACCCAGGAGACTCTACTAAGGGAGATGTAGCAACTCAAAGCACTGAGTTTTGCCAACCCTACAATTTAAATGGTGCGGAGTGTAACAGTGGTGTTATGACCAAGAAGACCCTAAATTAGCATCATCTCACTGACGATTCTGACAAACGTGCTCCACCTCTCTGAGCATTCTTCTGCAATAGCCTGGATCATTTGAGCAGGTTATTTTGTGCACAGGCAGGTACCGTCTTTTTATCGTCAGAGTTAGCCCCTTTCTTTACTCTTTCAATAAAGATGTTGAACACATGACTGTTGCCAAGTTTTATAAGCCTAAAATCTCTTGTAACTTGAGGACAAGAAAAATAAAAGTTTGATTTTCCTCTGTCTCCTTCTCTAAGGCAAAATTACAGGGAATAGAAAAGACGTCTAGAGCAGCAATCTTCAGTAGAACAGAGCAACCTCTGGGGGTGTTCGGGATCTATCATGATTTGAGGGGAAAACTTAGGAATATCATTTACATATATGAATTGTATATTTGAATTTCAAGGTGTTATTTTCTATTTTGGAATATATTTCACAATGTATTATGTTAGTACAATAAAAAAACATTTATATGATTTTTGATTAAATATACAAATAGCCACGTTATATGAAAAGGTGTTTGGCATCACTAATTATCCGGGAAATGGAAATCAAAAGCACAATGAAATATCACCTTGCACCTGTTAGAATGGCTATTAAAAAAAAAAGAGAGACAAATGACAAGTATTGGCCAGTGTATAAAGAAAAGAGAAACCCTGTGCACTGTTGATAGGAATGTAAATTGGTGCAACCGCTATGGAAAACAGAATGAAGTTCCTCAAAAAATTAAAAATAGAAATACCATATGATACAGTAACCCACTACTATAGAGCACGGTGACTATAGTTAATGTACACTTATTTCATGTACAAGTATTGTACACTTGAAATCTGCTAATAGAGTAGATCTTAAGCATTCTCACCACACACACACACACACACACACACACACACACATATGCACACACACAAAAGGTGACTATGTGAGGTGATAAATGTATTAACTTGATTGTTATAATTATTTGACAATGTTTACATATATCAAACCATCACGTTGTATACTTTAAATGCATATATTTGTCAATTATACATCAATAAAGCTGTGGAAGAAGAAAATATTTGTAACATGCATGACAAAATGTTTAAATAATGTTTTATAATGAGCATTTATATATCAACAAGAAATTTATTATATAAATAAGTAATATAAACAGCTCAGTAGAAATTTAACAAAAGAAATAAACAATTTCTAGCAGAGAGAAATGAACCACTTTATTTACTAAAATCTGATTACCCTCATTAATTAAATATTGCAAATTTAAACAAAAATGCGATAGCCTGTCTAGGAGATATTGTTGAGAAATAGTCACCCTCACAATTTGGGGCAGGGATGTAAATCTGGCCATTGTTTACATTTGACATCCTACTGTAATACATAAATGTGTGTGTCCATTAGTCATAAATTCCATTTAGAGAAATTTATCCTAAAGAAATAAATAGGCTTGCAAAAGATGGCCATAAAATCGTAAAAATGGCAGACATTTTTAAAAATTTCATCATATATGTTACCTAGTTTAATCATCAAAAAACACTACAAATGATTTTTATCTATTATTATCCCAGTTTTACAACTGAGGCATCTCAGGATGACAGAAGTTAAATAACTTGATCCGTGTCACAATAGTTGTGACATTGCAATCAGTCTATCTCCTGAGCAGGTCTTTTCAACCAGGGAATGTTAGTGAATACAGTAGAAGGACACAGCCTCCATTCCACGCTTTTCTTTACTTTTTTTTTTTTTTTAAAGATTTTATTTATTTATTTGACAGAGAGAGACAGCCAGCGAGAGAGGGAACACAAGCAGGGGGAGTGGGAGAGGAAGAAGCAGGCTCCTAGCGGAGAAGCCTGATGTGGGAGCCTGATGTGGGAGCCTGATGTGGGACTCGATCCCGGAATGCTGGGATGACGCCCTGAGCCAAAGGCAGACGCTTAACGACTGTGCCACCCAGGCCCCCCTCCATTCTACCCTTTTCTAGACCTTCCTTTACTGTGCAACCAGGAAAGCTTAAACACTTGTCAATCGACTCACTTAAAGCCGGGGTTCCCGATGTGTGAGGGTCATTTATGCAGGTGCCATCCCATGGGATTTGGAAGGCCGGGTTCACATGGGGGCCATGTAATAGTTCCTTCCACTTTCTGCTGGCAGTGTGGGAGCACTGGGTTTTTTTGTGGCAGCAGCCCAGGGACCAATCACTAATTTCATGAGAGTCAAGTCCTAAGACATTCACTCTGCCAGTGCAAACCTTAACAGTGTGGCAAAATGCTGGGTCCATATACTCTGTGCCTAAGCATTCTGATACTTGAATCACAGCTCAGAAGTATTTTCCTGGGACTAACAGGTAAGATGGCAATAGCGCCTTCCTGATTTGAAAGCTTAAATGTTCTTTTCCTTGGGCCAAGAGCTTCATAATGTTTGGATTATAAATCAGAGGTTCTATGAATTCAAAGGACTGCTTTTCTGATGTCCAGCCTTCCAGATGGTGGGAAAGACAGTCATTCTCCTGGTGGTCCTGTTTCATGGTATTGTTCTGGAAATTATTCCTGTAAGCCCAGTCTAGAACTGTCTTTCAGCTATGCTAATGATTTTGAAGATTTTATTTATTTCATTTCATTTCAGAGAGAAAGAGAGAGAGAGAGAGCACGAGATCAGGGGAGGGGCGGATGGAGAGGAAGAGGGAGAGAATCTCAAGCAAACTCTGCACCCAGTGTAGAGCCCTATGTGGGGCTGGATCCCAGGCCCCTGGGCTCATGACCTGAGGCTAAACCAAGAGTCGAAGGCTTAACTGACTGAGCCACCCAGACACCCCAGCCGTGCTAATGATTTTGATTAAAGCTCAGAGCTTTCTCATTTCTGAAATTAAGCACTTGACTATATGATTATCTTAGAAATGTTCTGAGTTTGATTATACTATTTAATAATTGAAAGCAATTTAAATTAATACGATGGGGAATTGGACAATATAGGTTTATGAAACAACTATATGATGATGTAGAATCCAGTAATTAAAATTAAAATACACATTTACATTTATTGATGTGAAAACATAATTACAATATAGCATTGAGTGAAAAAGCAGGCTATAAAATAGGATGGTGTGTGTGTGTGTGTTTAGAAGAGGCAGGCTATGTAATAAAATATAAATAATCATCTTTAGTATTATTACTTTTGGTAAATCTCACTTTCTTTAGACCTTTTTTATATTGTGTGAAATTTTAATGAGTACCATTTCTTTAATAACAATAACAACAATAAAAGCTATTTTCATTTTGGGCAAGAAAAAGGAAAAGACGGCGTCATTATCTTAACTTGAGTGTATAGAAAAGCATATTCTCACTACTCTGATTATTTCTACTCTTTTTAATATATAATTTTATATTAGTTTAATTGCAGAAACCGCATTTAATTCTTTTGAAAGAATATAAGTTTTAAAAGCTAGGATTAAAAATGAATACTCATTATATACTTATTTTAAAAACTACTTCTTAACGTGTGGTTTCTACTTCTCTACATATTCACTCCACATGGCAAACTTGCCAAGTTAATCCACATACATTGACTATAGAACGCCTTTTGACTTAATTGCATGTTCCTATGTTCTTGATAACAGATTCAGAGTTAGAAGTTTATGAAATTTCAAAACCCACTCCTTCAATTCTTTCCATGTTCCTAATCACGTTTTTCTCCCCCCCCTCCTTTACCTATGTGATAAGCTGGGTAAAATAAGTGTTAAAGACAGAGAAAAGGAGAGGTTGCCTGTGTCCTGACACTTGAACATTTCAGCGTTTGGGTCACGTGGCTTGTTGAATGTGAGAATCAGTGCTTTGAGCAGAGGTATATGTTGTTTCTGGACACTACAGTTGCTAAGAGTATAAAAAGGTTATAGTGCTTACCTTGTGCAAAATCCCCATTCTGTGTGTACTGCCAAGACCATCAAAATCTGGATGTTCTTGCATAGGCTAATGGTAGGAATCAATGAGGAACTATAGACTCAACTTTAGCTTCATATGCACACACACATACACATATTTACATTTACATATATATTTATATATATGCACACTTTATACTGTCTATGGGTATTTCAGAAACGAACAAAAAAAGCAAAGTAAAGACAACCTTTGCCAACGTCTTACCGCTCCTCCAATTTTTGTTCTAATCTGGTCTACCTAGACTGTATTCATTACACCCAAGCCCCTCCCTACCTTTTCACTATGGTAAAATTTCCCAGTTAGTATTTTCAGTTCAGTCAGCTAGAAATGCAAAAAATCTGCTCCACGACATGGTCATAAATGTTTATAACTGCTTAAGGTCCTTCTTCTCCCAGAGGAATCTTTCTCAGGTTTTAAGCTACTAACTGTATCTCAGATGCTCTTCCTCTAAGCACTTGAAGCTTTTAAAAGCATCACACTGACAACCTTGTATTTTATTTTTCTGTAAATTTATTCATATCCACCACTGGCCTATAGATTTCTTGAGTTCAAGGAACACTTTTTATGAATCTTTATATTTCGCACTTTTTTACCAAGTGCCTGGCCAACAGTTCCTGAAGCTGCATCTGTATTTTAAAAGATTAATTAAACTCAAAAGAATGAATATCTAATAGGGAGCATCAGCTGTGTTCGGATAGTAGCTAATGGTGAAATGTTCGAAGAAATGGTGGTCTGCATAGAGTTTCTTTGGGTCACAGCCTTCTTAGACCACTTGGATCACATTACCACGTAAAAATGAGTAAAGAGCTAGTGGCTTTGCTTAGAGCAAAAAGGGATCCTTTAGTACATGTCATTTGTATGTCCTTCAGGAAAATCACACAAACCATCAGAGAATGATGAACTTAGAGGATGTCCAGGAGTAGGTAAAATTGAGGCAGCTCTAATTTTTTCTCTCTTCCATTTTTCTCATTCCTTATACCTTGGTTATATTCTTTCATATTATCTCAAGTCATCTGAGAGTTTTCTCAAGGACTTTAACTCACCCCATTTAAGTTTTAGTGTGGTCGATGCCATGGCCTCCTATCTAATATTTATTTTTCTTTCTTTTTAATCAATATAAGGTCGATATGTCTAAGAAAAACATATATATACACATATGCATGCATATGCATACATATGTAGATACATACACATACATATGTGTATATGTGTGTATATGTATATTTCTCCTGAAAAAGGGGGAGTCTGGTGAGTATAAGCAAAAACAATTGAATAGAACTTCTAGAAATACAATTATTTTGCCTTTTCCCCTTCCTTTCTTATTTTTGACTTCAAATATAGTCTAGATAGCTAGAGTCCAGCAGTTATTTTGCACCATGAGATGACCTTGAATATGAAAAGTACACACAAAGGATTGCAGAACTGAAAGAAAAGGAAGTTCTGTCCCTGCTGAGCCATTGTGGAGTGCCAACTTATCTGGGAATAATTAAAAATTAACAAATAAACAATAAAACCTACAATTTGTTTACACCCGCTTTTTATTGTTGTTGTTGCTTCCTTTCATATTGTGGTCCCAGTTGTAGTGAAACACAGATCTTAACTGACAGTTTCAGCTTCTCTCTACCTTTATGGGAAGCTGAACGTAACCAGTCCCCATCATCTGGATTTTATAGCCAATATATATTTGAATTCTATTAAACTTTTCCTCTATTTTTCTCATTTTATTCTTATACTTCATTTATTTGATTTTTTCCCCTACCATTACCCAACTTCATGATTCTTTTTAAATCATCTCTGAGTTTTCCAAACTCCTCCAATGCAACTGTAATTCTAATGGTAATATGGTAAATTAGTGTGCTTATTTCCCAGTGCCAGTCACTTAAATTTTGTCTATCAGTGAAATGATAATCTGTGTTATAGAAAAAGAATCATTTCCCTAACTTTCTTTTTTTTCCTTCCACATAAAACAGACTTTTTTATTTCTGGAGAGATGTTTCTGCCAAGGTTCCAGAATGTAGTACAAATATTAGTTGACAACCTTGGAAACCTCAATTAACCAATCCATACATCAATGCATAGAATTATGAAAGGATTTGCCCAGAATTTAAAATATAGCCTCAGGGTGCCTGGGTGGCTCA
Source organism: Ursus maritimus (assembly GCF_017311325.1). Lineage (NCBI taxonomy): Eukaryota > Metazoa > Chordata > Mammalia > Carnivora > Ursidae > Ursus > Ursus maritimus. The sequence continues at coordinate 24,461,957 of NW_024424786.1, forward strand.
GTCAGTTAAGCAACCCACTCTTTATACTCTTGATTTTGTCTCAGGTCATGATCTCAGGGTCGGGAGATGAGCACCAAGATAGGCTCTGCATTTGGTGCAGTCTGTTTGAGATTCTCTCTCTCCCTCTGCCCCTCCCGCCATGCTCTCTCCCTCTCTAATTAATATATATATATATATATATATATATATATATATATATATACACACACACACACACACACACATATTTATCTCCTCCTCCACGCCTGGTGCTGTACTCATACACAGGCAACAGCAAGGTTCACAATTCCACATTCTGCCTCAACACTAAAACCTTTGTTTCCGCCAGTCACTTCCTCGCTAGTATTTAACTCATCACTTTGAAAACCACTTTGATAAGCAGATACCTTGAACACAGCGAGCTATAAAAAAAGGCCTAAATTTGTTTCAGCCTTTAAAATTCCATTACAGAACAGTTACTAAAATGGAAAACATGCCAATTGCTTATAGAGGAATTTTCTTACGGAAATAGGAGAATCAAATTGTATTTTTAATTTAGATTACTCAGAAATACAAGTTTATCTGTGTTCCTCTTCTAGGAAAGGCAGTGAGAAAAGCAGTATTGTAGCTATCTGAGGATTCATTGCTTCTTAATCCTTTATTAAGTGCCCATTGTAAATCTTAGTAAGAGATTACGCATACGCCAAACCCATTTACATGGTGGTTCAGTAGATTTGAAGACGTTAAACTGAAATAAGGACATCTCTGGAAGCTATCTATAGATAGAAAAGAAATGTACGTTTTCTGTATATTCACAGCAGAAGGTCATATGCCGACAAATTTTAAGGGGTCATCAAAGAGATGTGGCTAGTTTTTCTATTTAAAGCCACCTTGTTTCCAGTTATCCCAATCTAATGTTCGTTTGTTTGTTTTCCCAGTTTTTCAGTCACTCCTCTGTGTTTACCAACTAGAAATAAAAGAATCTCCACTATCCTCCCCCTTGTATGACCTATGAGCAAATAGGCCTGCTTGGCCCCTTGATGGGGAAACAAAGAGGAAGCTTACATGCTTTTTATCCAAATTCCTATAGCACTGTGGCAGAAGAACCTGGATTAGGATATATATAGCCTGAGATCGCTATCCCTCCAATCTGACTTAGACCTGAATGCCATTTTTCTCTTTTTTGAGTATCTAAATCAGTCATAGACACCAATGATCCTTTAGCAGTAACCACGGATGGGAAAGTTTGAGTCTGTTATTCACCTGCTGTTCTAATGTTGCCTTTATGGTTTATTCTGTGGATTTAGATACAGTATTATAAAATTGTGTCTATGGGAACTACTTATTCAGGGAAAGGAAAAAAAAAATTCTGCCATCTATCTGTAGCTAATATTGCCAATTCCAGCCACCGTCCCTAAGAGCTGTCATCCATTCTTTCACTCTTGCAGCATCTTTGAACATCTTTTATTTACCAAGCACCATATTCAAAGCTCTGGCAACACAAATGTGAAAAATGTGTTCCCTAAGGTCAACATCTTAGGAAGCTCCTTCCGGCTTAAAAATTCTATTACTGTAATTATTCTACTTCAGGTATTAAGTCACGGTGTCTTTCTTAAAAGAAACTCATTTCTTTCTTAAAACGGCAAAAGCTAGAAAGTTTCCAATTTACAGAAAAGTGACAAGAAGTATAAAATGAATACCCATGTGCTCTTTATTCAGATATACCCATTATCAATATTTTGACCTAATTTCCTTTTTTTCTCTCTATATTCACATATTTATTTTTCTGAAGCTTTTGAGATTGAGATGCATACACCATATCCCTTTATCCCTAAATACTTCAGTGTATATTTCCTTAGAATAACATATTCTCTTACATACATACAACACAATTGTCATCTTAAAGTGATATACTTGTCTATCATCCATATTTCAATTTTTAAAAAATTTAACCACCAAGTCCTTTAGAGTACTTTCATTCTTCCGATATAGAATCCAGTCTAAGATCCTATATTCCATTTAATTGTCATGTCTTTTAATCTCCTTTAATCTGGAATACTCCATCAGCATATCTTTCATCTTTTATGACACAGTCTCAAACGTAGTATTGTTTTAATAAAATGTTCGGCATTTTGAGTTTCTCTGATGTTTCTTCATGGTTGAATTCAAGTTATGTATTGCCAACTGGGTTACCATATAGCTGAAATTCTGTCCTTCTTAGGGTATCACATCTGAAGGCAAAAATGCCTATCTGCCCTCCTCCTCTCAACTTTTAATAAGCTTTTATTTTGGAATAATTCTAAATCTACAGAAAGGTTTCAGAGTACAGAGGACTCCCACATGCTCTTTTCCCAGAGCTAAGATATTAACATTGGTACTTTGCTATTCAATAAAGTACAGACTTCATTTGGGTTTCACCAGGTTTTCCACTAATATCTTTTCTTTTCTAGCAGGAAGTCCAGGATAGCAAATCACATTTAGTTGAAATTTCACTTTAATCTGCATTGATCTGTGTCAGTTTCTCAGTCTTTCCTTATTTTTTATAACTTATACAGTTTCGAGGAGTGCAAGTCAGATTTGTAGAATATCCCTCAATTTGGGCTTTTCTCACGGGATTTGCTTTTCAGTTTTTTCGTTAAGTTTAATCACCCGAAGTCCCCAATTTTCCACTGTATTATTACTTTTTTTTCCCTTGCTACTCATTAGGAGTCTATAGGAAAACATCACAGAACAATGCAAATATCCTTTCCTATCGAAACTCCTCTCCGACATTCAGCATCCATCGATAATTCCTAACTGGACCAATCTTTAAATGATGGTTGGAAAATGAACCATCTGAATCTACTATCCTCTCCAAATGTCCCAGTTTGAATTTGGCATTCTACTGTAAGCAAAGTCCTACCTCCTCCTCCATCTTTGTCTTTCTTTACCTAGTTATTATTGTTACAAACTCATGGAGTTACATTTTGTGAATGACTTGTGATTCATTACAGCCCTTAGTTATTTTGGTGCTCAAAGAGTTCAAGCAACCCTTTCATGCTGCTTCCAGGATCGTTATAACATCCCCTGTCAATTTTAGCAATACATCTTTTCTTTCCAGATGAAACAGAACATTTCAAGCTCATCTTTTCCCATTCCTACCCAAGCCCTAAAATCAGTCATTCTCCAAGGAAAACTTTCTTAAATCTTTCCTGTTACCAGCAAAACAGGCTTCATAGTAGAAAGTAAATGAGTGATGCCAAATACATTATTAATAGCAATCCTTCTGTTGGATTTAGCTTGGCCTACTAAATATTAACTAGGAATTACATGCATATTTCAAGTTCAGATACCAGTCAGGACCTTCACTTATTTCCACTACATTGAGACAGCATAATATAAAATAAATATTTAGAACCTCAAGAATAGATGACTATGCATATTCCTGCATCCTGTTAACACCAAACCCAGCCGACCATACACATACCTCAGATCAACTGTATTCTTCCTTTTACAACTATTTCCTTTTTTTAAAGATTTTATTTATTTATTTATTTATTTATTTATTTAAGAAAGAGAGAAAGAGTATGTGACTACGTGGAGGGAGAGACAGAATCTCAAGCACACTCCACACCGAGCATGGAGCCTGACACAGGGCTCAATCTCACAACCCTGAGATCATGACCAGAGACGAAATCAAGAATAGGATGTGTAACCAATTGAGTCACCCAAGTGCCCCTATTTTCTTTCTTTTTAACCTTTTTTGTATGCTCTCTGTGCCTCTCCCTGTCTTTCTCTGCCCCACTCCGACCCTGCCTCACACCTTTCCATTGTGTATGTCTAAGCCATTCTTAATTTCTTCACAGAGACCTTTGCTCCAACCTACCTTAACAGAAAACACTTTTCTTTCCAATAATAGATACCTCTGCTCATTCCTTAATACCTTTCTGCAAATAAAAGGCAAAGAAACTCAGTAATAACATGGCTCGCCATTTCCACCTCCTGACAATTATTCTTCCTTCCACATATGTAAATCCTTCTCCTTAAAGATCACACCAGACTTGTTTTCTATATCACAGTGTCATTGTCTCCTATTATTTACTGTTGTATCCTCACAGTCATTGACTTCTAGCGATGCTAATTTTATTTTCCTTGTATTCCTAATTCTGTCACAATCTTACAAGGTTTAGTGTCCAGTAAGTTATTCTAACTACAGTATTCCTTGTATTGTCAACCACAGCTATCAACTCCACTTCAATTTACTAATTCCTTTTTTTTTTTTTTAAAGATTTCATCTATCTATTCAACAGAGATAGAGACAGCCAGCGAGAGAGGGAACACAAGCAGGGGGAGTGGGAGAGGAAGAAGCAGGCTCACAGCGGAGGAGCCCGATGTGGGGCTCGATCCCACAACGCCAGGATCACGCCCTGAGCCGAAGGCAGACGCCCAACCGCTGTGCCACCCAGGCGCCCCCAATTTACTAATTCTTAAAATGCAAACCTATGATTTCTCATATTTAAGTTTAAATGAACACTGATACATTGGTTTTTATGACTCATTATTTATCCTTCCAGATGTCTGTCTCACTTCCTCTCCTTTTTTCTTTCTACTTTTCTCTCTCTCCTCCACTCTTTAAAGTGTTCCTCATTGATTTAGATTCCCTTTTTACCCCTGTTCATCAGCATTACTTTGGTCTTACTTCTACATCTACCCAGCTTTGATTTTAATTTCTATCATTTCATTACCTTCTTACTAGCACTACAGTCGCTGAATGCCAGCACCTTTCCACCATGCCCACACTGAAAATTTAAACTCTGAAATTTAAATGCTGAAAATTTAAACTCAAACATCTTCATCACCCTTTCCAAAATAAAGATGCATAAAATGGCAAATCTATGTAGATAGACGCCATGAGTACAGTACTAATCTCGAATGGACTCAGTCCCACTTGGAAACCCTCTACTTGCTAGCAATCAGCTCCCAGTCCTGCCAACAGCTATTCTAAATTTTCCTAATTTTGTCCCCCCTTTTTTTTTGTAGCATATACCTTATCCTTGAAATTCAGAATGGAAACAGACATTATGAAGTATTAACATCATTAATTTCCCCCAACAATCTACAAATGTGCCTACGTCTTCACAGATCCTTAACACTTTGGCTCTGTATTATGGAAGGCCTTCAACCCCTTATTCAAATCCTTTTCTTCTTCCTGTGCTCTTGGCCACCCCCAGGAATGTTGCTTGATTTCTCTTCTGTATTTTCAGTGTCTTTCTCTTAGAAGACTATACTTTCAGCCTCTAAAACTATGAAAGGCTTTTTCATTCACCAAATATTTCCAATAAAGTTCTGTTCTTTTAACTGTTGTATTTCCAGTGCTTTATCCTTTCCTAAACAAGCTTTTATAATGTGTGTGTGTGTGTGCGCGCGTGCGTGTGTGTGTATTTTTTAATCTCCTTTCCGAGATCTTTAATTCACAGACTTGACCATGCTTTCTGGAGTCTTTTTTTTTTTTTTTAAGATTTTATTATTTATTTATGTGACAGAGAGACAGCCAGTGAGAGAGGGAACACAAGCAGGGGGAGTGGGAGAGGAAGAAGCAGGCTCATAGCGGAGGATCCTGATGTGGGGCTCGATCCCAGGACTCTGGGATCATGCCCTGAGCCGAAGGCAGACGCTTTAATGACTGCGCCACCCAGGCGCCCCTTTCTGGAGTCTATATCTACATCTACATGGCAACAGCTCTTCATATGGCCACCACTGACCACCTGATTGGAAAGGTATTGATCATTTTCCTTTTTATTTGAATCTTTAAACTCTGACATTTATTACTGTTGATGGCTCTTTGTCCCTCTGTTGCCTTAGTATCTACTGCCCTTCCTTTTCCTAAGTCTTCTCCACCTTTCTACCACTCTTTGTTTTTCCACTGAATTGTTACCTTAACCTCATAGAAAGTACTGTTCTCCATTATTCAATTAGCCTTTTATTTCTCTTCTTAATCTATATTTTCTCGTATATTTATCCAAACACTTTCATATAGTTTTAATTATCACACCATATTCTTAACCACAAAGTACTTATTTTTAGCCTTACTCCCTCATCCGATATCCAGAAATTTGTGCCTTCTGTCTAAAAGATGTATCAATTTATATACTCTGATAGTATATTAATCCACTTGCCTAAAACCAAATTATTTTTCTCCTTTCCCAGTTCCTCTATTTTTGCTCATTTATATACCATATTTTAGATATTAGAATCCTCATAGTGGCAAAATGGAATCTCTCTTCCTCTTCTCATTCCCCAGATTCAATACTAATCTCTCATCGACTCCTGAAAGCTCTATATATTTCTTAGGATAGGTCCTACTGCCTTAGTTCACAATCTTGCCTCTTTGTCAATCCTCAAACCTGTTATTTCTCACCAAAATTTTAATAGTGTCCCTACTCCTACTAAACACATTAATTCTATTATCACACATTTACACAGATACCCTGACCTACTGAAACCAATGTAGACTTGACCAGGTGTCATTACCTTGATTCAGGCTCTTTATTTATATCACAGAAGCAACAAACCGCCACAATCTTGCAATGGATGTCCTATGTATGCAGAAGACCAACTCTTGCTAGCCTAGTGCCTAGGTAAGCACTAACCAAGAAGCCAGGTATCTCCAGCTGATTACTAACCATAAGAGACTTTGCTTCCCNACACTGTGAGAGAGAGAGAGTTTGTAGGCCCCTACGCTTTTATCACTTTCTCTTATGCTAACATTTATTACTTAGCTCCTGCTGTATATTATGATTAACTTATTTATAAGTCTGCTGTTCTACAAGAATGTAAAATCTTTCAAAGCAGTGTACATTTCTTACGCAACTATGAATCCCCATTCCTAGCACATGTTGCCTATTCAATAAATGTTTAACAGTTTTGAATAATGTGATACAACCAGTCAAGACATGTAGTAAGGAAGACCATTTTTGACTAGAGGAGAACATAGAGATGCCTGGAGAAAACATGGGGCTATTGACATTAATATTTCCTCTTTAATTTCCTATCAGCACTTAGCACAATGTATTATTTAATCATAGATAGGTTTATCATTTCATTTCATTAAATTTGATGAAATACAACTGGACAATTTATGTTTAAATGGAAATAATGGAGGAACTTTCTGAATGCGAAGGCACCTAAATGATACTTTAGTGGTTACTCGACATCAGCCTAAGAGGAATTTCAGAATTGTCTCCCCACTTTTTTATTATCTAACTTCCTCTTCTCCTCATATATCCTTTTAATACCACTGATTCCTCCCTTTTATTTCATGTCGTTCTTCCCAGTAGTAGCTTATTTGATGAATTCCTCAAAGATTGTACCTCTGAACTATCAGCCTTCTAATTCTCGGATCAATCAAAATTATTCCTGTGTTTAACTCATTCAATGGTTCCTCATTAATGATTTGAAAATCCTAAATTCCTTCGTATGCATCATCCCCTCCATGTTTTCATTCTTTTGTGATTTTTCTAAACCCAGTTTCTTCAGCTCTCCTGCTCATATGTCACACTCCAGACAATTTTATTGTGATGCCGCACTTCCATGCCTTAGCACACGCTGTCACCCCTCTCTGAAATGCCCTCTTTTGTGTCATAAATGGAGCAGTTTGGTAGAGTGGGATAGGGATTGAGAAACAATGGCGGTAATGAGACATTTCTGAGTCAAACTCTCTTTTTAACAGATCAGCTGTGAGCTTCAGCAAATTTATTCCTTTCTTTGAGTCTCAGCTTCCTTATCAACAAAATTATGATAACGACAACTACTAAGTATTGTGAGGGTTAAAGATAATTTACGTAAGGCATGTGCCATCTAGAAGACACTCAACAACTGGTAGTTTCTAAATAGCTTCACGTTGCTCAAGTATTCCTTCTTTTTGAGGCTTGCCCATATTGACCTTCCCTTCTAGTACCTACTGCCATTTTTCCACTTATCTCCAATTAATTACTGCAATTTCTTATTACACTTTTATTTGTTCTTTCACATTGATGGAAGATACTTGCCCTATTCAATTATGTATTCCCTGAGTTTATCAGAAACTCTGTAAATATCTCAGTGAATATCTAATGAAATGAAGAAAACTTGTCTTACCAAAATATTCAATTCCAAATTACAAAGAAGCATAGTGAGATACAAAATAACAAAATGCATACCATTTGGAATGTACCAAAAATGTAAACATAATTTATCATGAATTAGTCAATATTTCATTGTTTAAGTGTGCTGTACATATTAAAACATCTGAGAAACTGTTAGGATTATAGTGTTGGTGATAGTAGTAGATAGACTCTCATTCGGGTCAATACACTCTCACATTCAAGAAAATGTTCTTCTGAATTAGGTGAAATTGCTAGACATTATTTCAAGACCATTTTCTCAGCACAAAGCTGAAATCAGATGCTCAGTTCGATCAATTATGTTCTAATTGCTCATTGCCCTTTGAATGCATGAGCAATAATTTGTTTTCAATGAAAATTGCACAGGGTTAGTTAAATGGAAAGAAGGCCCAATATACAGAAGTACAAACAGTATATGCTATGACTTAACAATAAACATATTTGTTTAGCTATTTAGAAAATTCATTGTTTTCCATAGCTACTCAAATTTTCTAGAAGAAAGGCATTTTTGACTCAAAAACTAAAAGTATAATTTAAATAGAAAAACAATCTTTTAGTATTTTGACAATAGCTTTTGTGGTGGGGACAAGGGTGTATTTGCTAAAAATTCTAGCAGGGGGCGCCTGGGTGGCTCAGTCGTTGAGTGTCTGCCTTCGGCTCAGGGCGTGATCCTGGCGTTATGGGATCGAGCCCCACATCAGGCACCTCCACTGGGAGCCTGCTTCTTCCTCTCCCACTCCCCCTGCTTGTGTTCCCTCTCTCTCTGGCTGTCTCTCTCTCTGTCAAATAAATAAATAAAATCTTTAAAAAATAATAATAAATAAAAAATAAAAAAATAAATAAATAAAAATTCTAGCAGTATTCACATTTTTTTGTTCCTATTTGTTCATTTCACTTCCACTTACCAATAAAATCAAAACCCTTTATTTTATATCATGTTTTCTATTTGGCACTATGGCCATATATTTATGAATAAAACTTTTTTCCCCCTCCAAAATGGGAACAATATTGACTTTGGTCACATCTGTTTTAAAAAAATCAGGAAAAAATGAAAAAAAAATGTGATTTATATAATAGTTGATGAAAATGATTAATTTTACCACCAAGGAATAAGAATTGTTTATATGCCATTCTCAAACTTGTTTTGTCACTGATATATCATAAGCATCTTCATATGTCAGTATATCTAAGCCAAAACATGTGTTCTATTAAATAAGATTCAATGTTTACATGCTTTTTAATGGATCGACTACCACTTATTGATATCCATTTGTGTAATTTGGCCTTTCACTCTTTTTTTTTTATTCCAACATTGCACTAATATAAATAATCCTGTTGCTATAATGAAATTCTTTGTATACATCTCTGCACACCTGTCTAATTGCCTCCATACAGTAATTTGTAGAACCAGAGTTATTTAACCATCACTCTGCAGAACATTTGTATCTTTTGTATATGTTATACTATATAAGACAATGCCTGTGTATCTACAACCTTTTTAACAAAGAATATTCTCAATCCCTGAAAATTTTGATTATTCTGAGAAGTGAAAAATACCGTATTTTAATACTAATTATATGACCACCTTCTTTTATGTCTAGAGATCAGTTTGAATATCTTCTTCATGCATCTATCAACTTTGGCAATAGTATTTGACTCATTTTCTTGTTAAATTCTACAGCCTTTTCCTTTTTGTATTCTGTGTTTTGTGCTATCCAGGCTTAGAGAGATCTTTCCAAACCCATCATTATAATTGCAAAATTATTGTTATTTTTTCCTAGGCACTCTAATTCTTCATAATTCAAATGTATAAAGTACACTTTGTTAGAAAAATATGAATTTCATCTAGATTTTCAAATTTATTAGTATCTGTGGAATTCGGGGGGGGGCTGTTTATATATTTCTGAATTACTTCTAGAAATCTAATTTTTTTTTTGAGAAATAAATAATTGATATTTGACCCAAGAGTCTGAATTGCTTTTCATTTCAGCATAACCTAGCCTAAACTGACAGGTATGGAAAGTGGTAGAGGAGATGAGGAGCGGCTGTAACAAAAACACCCAGAACAGATGGTACTAGCTTAAGGGGCAGATAGGAAGCGGTGAAAAAAGAGTTATTGGAGACTGAAAGGATGATAACCCATGTTATCTAATGGTGAAGTAGTAAAACTGTGATTTGGACTAACTTGAAAGACGTACTTATAAACATTAGCCCTAAGATAAGAGGATAGGAGAAAGAACTTTAATAGCATGTGGTGATGGCTGCTGCTTGTAACTGATAAGCTATCAAATGAATAAGCTGAACTCAAAAAAGAAAGGGTCACTTTGCAAGAAGAAATAGAAGAGAGAAGATTCACAAATAGATGGACTTTGTAGAGTTTGAAAAGGTAACTAACTTCAGAATTCTAAATGACAAGGGGCACCGGGTGGTTCAGTTGGTTAAGTGTCTGCCTTCTGCTCAGGTCATGATCCCAGGGATTCTGGGATTGAGTCCCACATCAGGCTCCCTGCTCAGTGAAGAAGTCTGCTTCTCCCTCTCTGTCTCTCTCCCCGCTCATGACCTCCCTCCCTCTCAAGTAAATAAATAAAATCTTAAAAAAAAATAATTCCAAATGACAAAAGCTGATAAAAACCCAACCTTGTAGGAAGAGTCCAGTCTACAATATGGGCTTTATACCCACTGTTAGAACTTCTGAATGGATTAACCCTTCAGCTAGGCAAAAGAGCTCAAGAAAAAAGTGATTAAATGTGGTTCTTCCACCAAAAGCCAAAGAACTACACTGAAAGAAAAAAGAAATGCAGGTAAAAATTTCTGTATTGAACACAAACACATGTAAGTCTAAAATGTCTGTCTATATAAGACCTGTTGGTATCTGTAGGTACCTGGAGATAACAGAACTCCTCTGAGAGATTTATACTGCTAAAAGTATTGCCAGCCTGGATTAAAAGATAGTGTGATTATTACGGTGCTCGCTTGGTCACCAAACATTCACGCCATGAGTGAGCCAAAGAAACGGTTTATTTCTCAGAGCTCGTCTTCTCCAAAGCCCACCATAGATGTGGCTTACAGAAACAGGAAAAAAGAAAAATTCTCTGAGTTCAGAGCCAAAGGCCACAAAGCATGAATGGGTGAACCTCTTCCAAAGAAGAAATTAAGCCCAGTACAGGATTATTCTCTACCCTAGGGTAAGCCACTTTGGAAACATTTGTCCAGGATTTAAAATTATGACACATTGATAACTGCTCTGTCATCCTTCATTCTTTTTTTTTTTTTTAATAAATGGTAGGTTTTATCTCTTCCACAATATATTTGGGTTATGTGGGTTTCAACTAACTTGCCTTTTTAGCCCGCCAATTTCCATGATTGACATGTACATGTGCAAATACTACACATCATTCCCTATCACCGTGACTATGTGCACCATCTAGTGATCTGGAGCAAAGTAATTCTGATATTGGATAAAATTTTACTTTATCTTCCTTGGTGAGTGGGGGAGTGTATTTTGTGGAGAGCAGAGCAAGCAAAGTATTTGGTGATTAGAACAGTGAACTCTGGGGGCACCTGGGGGGCTCAGTCGTTAAGCGTCTGCCTTCGGCTCAGGGCGTGATCCCAGAGTCCTGGGATCGAGCCCCACATCAGGCTCCTCCGCTATGAGCCTGCTTCTTCCTCTCCCACTCCCCCTGTCTGTGTCCCTCTCTTGCTGGCTGTCTCTCTCTCTGTCAAATAAATAAATAAAATCTTTAAAAAAAAAAAAAAGAACAGTGAACTCTGGTAACCATCAGTGATGTTCGAGAAGTATTTCCAGCTTTCCTCCTTCCAGGTACTCTTGGCAGTGAAGTGGGGTCTCGTGACCTTGCCTAATGCCACACAAGCAGTAGTGTTATACAACACTCTGGGTTAAAGCCCGTAAAAACTAATATGCATGTTACCATATCTCTTCTCTTTGTTTCAGTGATTGACAGAGCACGTGTTCAGATAGAGTTTCTACAGCCTAGTTCCCTTTGTGACAATGATACTCAGATGTTCCTTAGCCCTTTCCACTGACTCAAATTAGACATATATCATGAACAAGCAAATGAACTCTTTCATTGCCTTAATCCACTGAGATCTGGGTGCTTGTTTATTGCTACAACATAACTTTCTATTCTGAATAGTACTGCCTCTAAGCATCTTTTTTTTCCTAATTATGTTAATGTCCTTTTAACCTGGTTGGTTACTTCTAATTATGGAGGTATGCTAAAATTGCACTCAAGTATTCACGTTATGTATATTAATATACATGCACAGAGCCTGGCACAAAAATAACATAAATTATATATAGATTTATTTAAATCCAAAAAGAAATTTTATCAAATACTTCAGCACAATTCTACCCCTATCTCTAAGAGTCTCGCTTTATACACGTTCCCTCTTCTGTGACTATGTTTTAGGGAATTGTATAGACTTATTCAGTGAGAGAGAGAAATGTTTTCTTGATTATTGTACTAAACATAAAGCAGTATGTATTAACTAGGTCTGGACACTTATATATTACAACATAAACTATTGTGTTGACCCAAATCATATGTTTTGGGAGCCTGAAGGGCAAGCCTATAGAACAGATTCAAATTTAGATATCTTTTCTTACATTGATATTTCTATCATTTCATGCCACAGTGATTCTTGCTATGACTCTTTTCTTTCTCATTTTGTTCTAATTTCCTTTTTACTTTTACTACTTTCTTTTTAAAGTAACTTTCAAATTTACTATTGCTTTTAATTAAATTGCTACCAGTTTCCTTGTTTCAATTAATTCATCAGTATCTTAGGTTATCTGAGACGTTGGCCTCATGTTACCAAAACATTTAAACATACAGATGTTAGAAACAATACCAAATAATCCTTATTGAGGGTAGAAAAGACAATCACAACAAATTGGGTGAGTGTAACTGAAATAATATTACCACCAGTCTGGAGGAAGAAAAACTTGAAAAAGATGACCAATTATGCCTCATTTATTTATTTATTTAAGATTTTATTTATTTATTTGAGAGAGCATGCAAGAGCACAAGCAAGGGGAGGGGGAGAAGAAGAAGGAGAAGCAGGCTCCCCACTGAGCAGGGATCCCAATGCAGGGCACAGGTCTCGATCCCAGGACTCTGGGATCATGACTGGAGCCAAAGGCAGACGCTTAACTGACTGAACCGCCCAGGCGTCCCTGTATGGTTTTTGTTTTTGTTTTTGTTTTTTAAGTTAGAGATTCCTTACTCCCTCAGATGAACTGAACGCTGTTTTAAAATGTTAAATTATGGGCTATCTGGGTAGCTCAGGAAAATTGGGATCTAATAAGCCAAAAAATGAAGTGAGCGATTCTGGAAAGGTAAAGACCGCTACCTACTACAGAGACCAGAGAATGTAAGGAACCACCCTCAATTCAAAGACAATCACGGATTCTATCTAACAAAGCACTTTCCTCTTGGGGTACATTGATTAAAATTCCTTTACATTTCTTTTATGAAGTCCTTATAATGATTATTGCTCTTGCTATAGCCTTTAGCTATTTTTAATTGTTCTGTTCTGGCATACAGTTAGATAGATGTAGATGTAGATATAGATATAGATTTTTTTTAACCACAAACTTAAAAAAAATGCTTTCTACAAAATGTAATGGATTAAGCATGTTGCTATGGTGATGACTGAATATAAATATCATTTAAAACAATACCCATATAAATCATTGGTGGGTACTAATGGCTTCAAAAAAAAAAAAAAACCATGATGAATAGCTTGCTGTAAGTTGGTAATGAAACTGAGGAACTTGGATCGGGTTAAGATAAAAGGTAATAACTGTTCTCACTGGAAAGAGACATCTCAGGCTGCTTTATAAGTAAATGCACTTTTTTAATCTCTTGTGTCAAGAGAGTTGCAGGAAATCAGGATCAGTGGACCAAAGAGAGGACCTTGCTTCTTTCATGCTAATTAAGAAAACATTAAATAACATGCATAATGGCATCTTCCTCATGATCAATTTGTCATTGTATTCCAGAACAAAAACGTGGTTTAAAATATCAAAATATTGGATGGGGCGCCTGGGTGGCACAGAGGTTAAGCGTCTGCCTTCGGCTCAGGACATGATCCCAGCGTTATGGGATCGAGCCCCACATCAGGCTCCTCCGCTATGAGCCTGCTTCTTCCTCTCCCACTCCCCCTGCTTGTGTTCCCTCTCTCGTTGGCTGTCTCTATCTCTGTTGAATAAATAAATAAAATCTTTAAAAAAAATAAAAAAATAAAAAAAAAAATATCAAAATATTGGGAAAAGGAAAAAAGAAGAAAAAACAAAAACCATCAAAACATTGAAATCATTCTCATATTTTAGGAAAGCTGAGGCACACGCTAAAAATTCAAGGTCAGGGGCATCTCGGTGGCTCAGTAGGTTAAGTGAATGCCTTCCGCTCAGGTCATGATCCCAGGGTCCTGGGATCGAGTCCCACGTCAGGCTCCCTGCTAAGTGGGGAGCTAGCTTCTCCCTCTCCTTCTGCTGCTCCTGGTCTTTCTCTCAAACAAAAAAATAAAATCTTTTAAAATAAATAAATAAATAAATAATTAATTAATTAATTCAAGGTCAGTTAAAAGGACATGTTCTACTAAAGTCAAGGGTAAACCTGGAGTTAGAACAATTACTGGCTTAACAGTTAAAGAAGAATTGATAAAGAATCAAACTAAACTTTAAAGTTGGCATTTTCTTTAACATTTTGTTCTCTGGGCTTAAAAAAAGGAGGATTTCTAACCAATATTTAATATTACACTTTATTTTTTGAAGAGAATTTCATCTCTCTTTTCCAAAGTTATCTATTAGCCATAGCCGCAAAAACTGGATGTGTGACCCTGGCACACTATTATCACCGGGGGCAGTATATTCTAATAATCAGTGAAGTACCGAGAAGATCATAAACAACATAGTGAAATCTCACCATACAGTGGACAGTAAATATCAGAGGAATCGTGATGCTACCTTTCACGTTCACTTTTTACAAATACAGATTTTTTTAATGAAGAGAGCTAATAAATGCACTTTGTATATAATATAGTACCAGGTGCTACAGCAGGAAATGCAAAATAAATAAATAAAAACCAGTATGCCTTGCCCTTTATGAGTTTTTAATCTGGTAGACAAGATAAATTTCACATGGAAAGGATTTGGAAGGCAACATCCCAGCTAGCAAAGAAGAGGCAGGAGAGAATGTGCCCTTACTGAATTCAGGAAGTCCTCAGTGGAAAAGCTGATTTTTTCCATTTTTCGTGTGTGTGTGTGTGTGTGTGTGTGTGTGTGTGTTTTGTTTTGTTTTAATGTTTATTTATTTTAGAGAGAGTGTGTGTGAGAGCATGAGCAGGAGGAGGGACAGAGGGAGAGAATCTCAAGCAGACTCCCCACTGAGCATGGAGCCCGACTTGGGGCTCAGTCTCACAGCCCTGCAATCATGACCTAAAACCAAGAGTCGGCCACTTAAACGACTGAGCCACCCAGGTGCCCCTGTGTTCTTTTGTTTTTAATGAAAACATAGGGTATGTATCATCTGAGAAGAGGAAAGGGAGATTTTGTTTTTGTAGTTGTTTTCACCATTAATCAGTCTCTCCCTCATTTTTCTTTCTTTACTATTTTAGCTTCCCCAAATGCAATCTTATAGCCTAATTTTCCTGTCCCTGCACAATGCAAAGGAAATAAGAAGGTTTTGTCTATTTCAGTGGTGGAAAATTTGTTTCAAGCTCAAGTACAGTGGTTTGGGAACAAAGACACACACGGTCTTTGCTATGTAATCTTGAGAAATGTACTTCCTTCATCATGGTTTGGTTTCCTGAATTTTAAACTTAAAAAACTTGTAAAAGATTCACTTGGGAGTTGTTTTTGTCCCATTTCCATTCATTCCTCTATTTATTCAATGACTATATATTGATCACCAGCTAAGCGTTGTGAGCAATGTTTCAGGTTGCAGGGATACAAAGTGAGCAAGAGTTTGAATGGCATGCTCACGTCATTCATATTCTTACGTGGGAACACATGCAATTAAAAAAATACATGATGTTTAGATTCGGCTATGCATTTGATTATTATTCGAGCAGCCTTATGTTTCATCTGCAAGCACTCAAATTTATTTCCCAAGCCCCTGACCCTTTCATCCAGGCAAAGTCACTGAACTTACCAGCGAGAACAGAAGTTTTTTTTTTCTTTGCAGCTATTTCATTATTATTCTTTGCACACAGGGTTATGATCGCAACTCATTGTCTATTGGACAGACTTCATAATGCAGAGGGAACAATAAAATTATGACTTTGTGACAGATCTACTTTACTGCCAAGGTATGTTGTAGCTCTCCATTAATTTCATTGTTTCTCTTCTTTCTGTCTGTCATTTTGCAGGAAGCAAACAAAACTGATGCTTTCAATGACAAGCAGACACAATGAGAGGACACCAATCTAAAAACAAAAGCAAAACTGCTTCTCAAAGTTCCTTCAGGTCCTGGCAGTTCAGATTTCAAAAATGTCTAAGGACTTGCTTGCCACTCATTACCAAATGAAGAATATGGAATATTAATCATAATTTCTCTTTGTTTTTGGAATCTTCCAAAATCTGTCCCTGTGGTCATTTTTCTGATAACATGCAACCTAAGAACAGGCAGAATATGACCATAAACACACATCTCTGAATGAATAAATGAGAATACTGTGCGGGAAGGAAATCATGTATATAATTTTTTTTTGTCTCTGTTATCTGCATGGGATGTTTAAAAGCCATGGGATCAGGGGCGCCTGGGTGGCACAGCGGTTAAGCATCTGCCTTCGGCTCAGGGCATGATCCTGGCGTTATGGGATCAAGCCCCACATCAGGCTCCTCTGCTATGAGCCTGCTTCTTCCTCTCCCACTCCCCCTGCTTGTGTTCCCTCTCTCGCTGGCTGTCTCTGTCTCTGTCAAATAAATAAATAAAATCTTTAAAAAAAAAAAAGCCATGGGATCAAATAATTACATTGTAATGGTTATTAAATAGCTCTAGCAAGACAAATTTTTGGCTCCTACACAGCATGCATTATATCTTATAATAA
This sequence comes from Ursus maritimus, assembly GCF_017311325.1. Taxonomy (NCBI): domain Eukaryota; kingdom Metazoa; phylum Chordata; class Mammalia; order Carnivora; family Ursidae; genus Ursus; species Ursus maritimus. Next base: position 24,479,152 of record NW_024424786.1, read on the forward strand.
GCAAGCTGATATGCTCTCGGGATGTCCTAACCCAGAAGGGAAAAAAAAAAAAACAAAACAACCTCAAACTAAGGAAAAATAATAATAATTAAAAGAATAAAAACAGGAAGGGGAAAAGAAGAAACACACTTGAAAAAGATGAAAGGAAAAACACATTTGAAAATCTATTCTCTGAAGTGTATAAAAGAGAAATAAAATCATGAAAACGGAGGAAGAGAATATGGGATGTTTGAAGACTATACCATCAAAATGGGAAGATTCATTGAACATATATACACAATGCTGAGTGAAACTCGTAGTATGAAATACTATGTGCCACTTAATATGCCAAGACCATCCAAATGCATACTTATTCAACTTACAACCCCTTGAAATATGAGTTACAACTGCATCTCAGAAAATTAGAGGTGACTTTTTCAAGTACCCATAGGGGGCAAAGGACGAAAACAAGATATGAGAGCATGCTGTGTCTCTAGAGTTTATTTTCTTCCTGCTATACCCTGCTGTCCTCCTGTGAAAGATTCCTCATGTCTAGGACAACCCAAGCCCATTTGATCTTGTTGCCATTTTTAGCTTCAATTACTGAGCTCCAACTTGGGCCAGACCCAGTGGCCTCCAGAGACACAGTGATGAATTTGACTGTACTGTCAGGAGCCCTCCCGGAGCTCATATCTAGCATTTTCACTTAGAGGTCCACCTCTAAAAATCTTTGGATAACTTCAAAGGGGAGGTAGCAGGGTGAGGGTAAGGGAATAACTCAAGCTGATGTAATCTATTATCCGAGCAGACTACTCAATGAGAAACAGACCAAGGCTTGGAGTTGTAGATAATCTAACTGAGATTATTTTCAGAGACTTCCTTATGCTGAACATACAACTGGTAATATATATATATATATATATAGTTTAAATGATAAAACTCATTTTAGTACTTTTAAATCCTTTCTAGAATAAAAATAAGTTATTTGGAGAGAAACAAATTTAAATTTAAAAAACTCACAATTTTTACAATAGGGAAAGCAAATGATGTTGACTGTTCATTTAAATATGCAACAATCTGGAGATCTGATTAAATATAGAAGAAATGCTTTAATACATTATTTAGATCAAGACTGCCTGTGTATGCATGTGCCTGTGTGTGTGTGTGTGTGTGTGTGTGTGTGTGTTTGTATAGCAGTAGAAAACAGTATTTGTGATCAGGGCTATGAAGAAGCATTGCATCTTCATTTAATTATTGCTTACTTAAAAAGAAATTTCATTTTCTTTGAATACAAACCCTTTAAATTCACCTCTCATTTTCTTAGCTCTGTTTTCATTTACTCTTTTATTTACAATATATTCCATTTAAGTATTTTCACATAGATGAAGTCATTACAGAAAGAAAACGTAGCAGTGTATAAAGATGTCTTACAGATGAGAATGTGTCATTGCTGATGATACATGATACTTTATAAATAATAGTATATAGGGAAAAAATGTGTAAAGCACAAGACTTTGAGGCATAACAGGAGTTAAACTATTCACAGCATAATAGTATTTCCTGGTAATTATACTATCAACAATTAGGCTAAATGTTTGGCAGGAGCAATAAAATGAATTAAGTAAAATAAATGACATCATTCATTTTGGGTTGCATAATCCTGCCATATGGTTATATAGGCTTATTATGTAATCAAATATAGCAGTGAATTGATTCATCATTCAGTTTCCCAGGGAATCTCAACTTTATTTATTTTGTTTTCTAATAAAGGAAAGCTTGATTTTATTTAAGTAGTGCTCTAGGCGTAAATACATTATGTTTTAGGTACTAGGGAATTAAGATATTCTATATATTTTTATCCTATTTGAACAAATTGAGTTTCTAACCCATATATGATGAGCTCAACTATAAGGCGAAGCTCTGATGGTGGTAGTTGAAGACTATAATCGGCAAAATTCTTAGTTTTATGGAAATCTTGGCCATGACTGATGGACCTACCGTTAGGTCTGCACTGAACTTACACACTAGTCAAATGAAGTTTCCACCTCATAGGGCTACCAAAGACTGCTAACGTTACATCAAGCTGTAAATGGTGGCCAAACAATGTGTTAAATAAAACAAATGTTATTGAAAACAGCAAGAGAACTTTGGGATACATTCCACCCTAAGTTTATAGCAAATGCCCGACACATTCATTTATTCTTCCAGAGCTGAGTGGTTAAACCTCGCTATAAAACTGATTGGCTAGTTACTGTTGTTAATGTCCCAGTGGCATAAAAAGTAACAACTCAAGTTGAATAAAAATAAAAACTGTTAATTTTAATCTGCCATCTCTGTGTTGTCTGAGAGGGAGATAGAGTTATAAAACATTTCGTGGACTGGTACGTTATACTTATTTGAAATTCCTGTATATTTTTTTCTCTTCTATCAGGGAAATGTATGATCTTCAAACTCAGGGAGGGTGCAGATCCTTCCCCCAATACTCCTCTCCCTTTGCTTCAGATCCTGAGGAGAAGGATGACAAGGTCTCATGGACCTTGGGTGCGTAAGATAATCTATTAATTCTTGCTTATAAATGCACTTAGCGATAAAGCATTGGAGAATTATTCAAATCTCCTAGCCTTAGAGAAAATATACATCAATGGATTATCACAGATCCTCAAACTTAACATACACTGGTTTGCCTTTCTCTCTTTCAACTAGACATGAAACCCCTTGAATACAGAATATTTCTTTAATTTTGGTGTAATCGCATTTAGTGAATTATTTCAAAACCTATTACTAGAATATAAGCTCTGTGAAAGAAGGATTTTTTTTTTCTGTTTTGTTTACTTTTATTCCCAATACCTAGACCCAAGATGTGATTAGGTATTTAATAAACATATTGTGATTCAAGGAATAATAAAAATTGATACTATATATTGAATACTTAGTGCTTGCCAAAAGTAGTTTAAATATTTTATATAATAGTGTATTATTTGATCCTCACAGCCATCCAATGAGGTAGTATGATTCTTAATTCCATATGAAGAAATGAATGCTTGGAAAAGATAAATAACTTGTCTAAAATCACATGTCCGAAAATTCCAAAGCCAGATTTTAACCCTAAGTCTATTTGACTGTGAACCCTGTGATCTTAAGCAGTATGATACGTCTTGAATACTCTATGTGCTTAATAAAATTTACTCCTCCCAATATACACCAACACTCAGCACTGTGTATAACAGATGCACAATGTTTGTTTATGAAATTGCCTTTATTTTATATATTTGTATTTTTCTAAAAGGACCTGAGATTTGGTAAATTGTGTATTTTTCTAAAAGGATTTGAGATTTGGTAAATTGTCCTAGAAGAGTGCTTTTCAATAAAGTAAAATATAAAATATATATTTAAGATATCACCTCTCATCTGAGAACTATAGACTAAAATTACGTCGCAGTACTAAGTTTTACCCATCATCTGCTCTTCTCATAATTTGCGGGAACTATTAAAAAAGAGGAAAAGTTAAGTTGTACCTCCAGCATTTAGACAAAACGAAATCACTAAATAAAACTTGTCGAGGCAAATAGTAAGCCACTCACTTCCACACACTGGAAGCTTTTTAGAAAACACTAGCCTTAATCCACAAGACATTAGACAGGAAAGTATTATTACCCCAAATTTCTAGTTGAGAAACTTTAGAAAGGCTATAGCTAAATAAGATCACTCAGCTGGTTAGTGGATCACTCCCTCCATTTCCCTTGCAACTGAATCTAAAGCCCATTCTTTCTCTGCTCTACCACCCTACCTGCATAGGCAACAACAATCACTCAGCATGGCTAGCCGCCAAGAGCGGCTACACTGGAGTCCCCTCTCTTTGCAAACCTTCTAAATTACACCTGCTTCTGAAATAGTTACGACAGAAATTGGCTTCTCCATGGTGCAGTTGAAGATTCCAAAGTACTCCCAACTTGTGTCAAAGGTAGAGAAGAAGGTGTGGAGTATTAATCATTTCTAACAACGCTACAATGAAGTGACTAAGTGTTGGCTACCCCAAACAATTTCATTTCCACAGCCACACTCTTTGGCAGCCATCTTCCAAACACACAACTTCATGTCACAGCCGTTTCTCAGTTCAAACTATTTACTTTTGCCCTAGGCTTACATGGGATCTTTCTGCTGGTTTGTTCTTCACTTACCTTTGCTTTCCCTGAAGGAGATGAGGAAAGATTATTCCAGAGGCTAGACTCACGCTAAACTGGGCAAAATAGTTCCACTTAGGCACATGGTGGAGAAATGATTCATAAGCTATTTTGTTAAACAAAAAGACGGTATCACATTTATATCCTAATTTGGTAGTCCTTATTAAAAAGCATTTGGAATTTTCTCTTACGTAGGCAGCATACTTGCTAATTCACTATCGCAAATCTCTTCAACTCAAATATATATGGTAGGTGATGAGGGACAATAAATGCACATATAAAGGAGGTGATATTAATCATTCCTACACAAGAAAGTTTTTAAAAATCTTTCTTATCTGACTCGCCTTATTCCCAATTCTCCTTGGCCCCAAGGGGGAGAAAATGGGTCAGTGGACAAAGCACATGTTTGAAACTGACCCAAAGTGTCACTTTTTTGTTTTGTTTTGTTGTTTGTTTGCTTTGTTTGTATTGCAGAGGTCACTTGGGAGAATTTATGCCTTCTGATGACTGAAAGTGACATTTAAAATATTATCAAGTTCTCTCTGCCATACCAGTTGTTTTATCAATGAATATGTGCAGTTGCAAAATAAAGTACGGAGTCTTGAAAAGGACACAGAGACACACACAACACAAACACAAACGTCTCTTGGTGGTCTGGCCCCTGCTCCATATCCTGCCAAAGTATTCACCACTTACTTCAACCATCCAAGCCAGTCCCTTGGGAAAGGAGCAAGATTTGTACGGTCCTAAGCTTCTGCATCAGCTCCTTCTCCTATCTGCTCCTTTCACTGGCTAACTCTATTTCCTGTGAAGACTCTACCAGCAGATAATCCCAGCCAGAAAAATCTTCCTTAATGCCCTTAAGGAAGTTAAAGCACAGGACATACCACATTTCTATTTCTCTAGCATCCCGATATGGCCCTCTCTTCTGATAATGTGTTTTTTTTCCTATTTATATGTTTATCTTCTTTACCAGATTCTAATTAACTTGAAAGTAAAAGCTATTTATTGGTTTTGTGTACATTCATAGTCTAAGATAGAATCAGAAAGATTGCATGCCCCAAACTGTGTCTGAATAAATAAAAGATGAAATACACTTTTGCCATTTCTTTATGTGGGAAAGCAGTTTGGGCAGGAAATGCTTATGCTTACCAATTTCCATTTTTCTCTTCTTTTTCCTGTAATAATGCCCCTCTATAATTAGGTGGGTCTGTTAAGACTAAATTCAAGCAACAGAACTTCCAGGCTAGCGTCTACAACCTCCAGTATGATTCTTCCTGTCTTTGCTCTGCCGTCAGCTGGGGGCAAATGATCCAGAGTTAGAAGCTAGCAAACCTACAAAACAGAGGGATCCTGGTTCCCTGAATGAGCCAGTGGCGGGAATCCAGACCCTTAAGTGACTTAATGAAAGGAACCTGGCTTCCTCCCGAGTCAGCATAGTAGAGCGCCCTGTGCTGATTGATTTGGGACATAATGTGAGAAAAAAAAAATGTCCCTTGTGCGAAGGTATTGAAACTTGAGGGCTGTTTGTTTCAGAAATTAGACCTACAAAATTAATCAAAAGACTTTAGGAACACTGCAACAAGATAGGCAAGTGAATTTTATATTAGGGAAAAATAAAATTTCTTGCACTGCAACTTTATCTACATTACTTTTCTTGATCATTTATTCTCACTCTAAATTTTTCATTCCAGACCCATTTATTATATCAGTGACCTGTATGTGAAGGGTTTGGCATATTGAATGGAATCAGGAAAGCTGTTCAGCAGCATAGATCCAATATTCTATTCTAATAGTCTTTGACCTAACATCTACTTTCAAGTGGGCCAGGGAGACAGAAAGGTGGCTTGTAGATCAGTTTTTAATGACAGTGTCAGATTTTTTCCACCCCGGGGTAGAGGACTCATTAGATCAAAGGAAGAAGACCAAATGTAATGTTCTTGCTTCATACCTATAAAATATCCATTTGAAGTACTGCACAAGAATCTCATTGTTTGTCAGTAAATTATTATTCCCCTAGTTTTCTGTTTACATGTTCTTTATGTGGCTTTCTTCTGGGGTGCAGGGAGCAGGGCTATAGACGAATTTGCTTGCTAAACTCTCAGCCAACTAACTGTGTTAGTTCCTTGAAGATGCCTTTTTTTCTTTCTTAAAGGCACTCATGTTCACTTAGGCTTTTGTGTGTTTATTTTTAAAATTTGAGTTTAGTTCCTTCATTTCCAAAAAGGACCTGGTCAATTGTTAATACCTTAACCCCCACTGTGTGGTTCTCATCCTCATTCTGGAAGAATAGGACACACCCCTCTCTGAGAGGACCTCTCCCCTGCAGTCCCTTACCCACTCACCTTATCTTTCTCACAGTGGATGAGAATCACTTGGGGAGATGTTACTATAAGGATTTTATTGCTGAGACAAACACCATAACAGTAATAAACACAGAGAATTACTGCATTAGCCAGTAACAGCCCAACATCATACATGAGTAGGAAGGGATTTCTGTGGGTCACCCCATCATCCCAGGGTCCTACAAATGCCATCATTGAGGCTTGACTTAATCAACGTACACATAGCATTGCCCTATTTCAGACTAGAATACCAGCTCTTTTAGACATAGATTTTAAGAAGTTACTTGGTGCAAGCAATATGTACCCAAAGTAGACAGTAAAATCAGTCTTAAGGGGCGCCTGGGTGGCTCCGCTAAGTGTCTGTCTTTGGCTCAAGTCATGATCCTGGAGTCCTGGGATCAAGTCTTGCATCACGCTTCCTGCTCAGCGGGGGTCTGCTTTTCCCTCTGCCCCACACCCCATTTGTGCACTCTCTCTCTCTCTCTCAAATGAATAAATAAAATCTTTTTAAAAATCAGTCTTACAAGTTCATATTGCTAAAAGCAGAACTAGATGCCATAGGAAACAGCAAAAAGGTATTCAGATAGAGATTAGATATAGATCAGAGAGAGATTAGATAGATATTAGGTAAGGATGGGGGGAGAATCTCTGTGTTTAAATGAAATACAGTGAGTTACACAATTAAAAGTTGCTTACTGTAAGCTCTTAGAATTGACTTTGACCTTGTTTTTTCACCCAACAGTTCTAATCTATCCGTAATCCTGAGAGCCCCACCTTTAGCATATTTTTAGAATACAGTTACTTACCACCTCTCCCAGTTGTGCCCTAGTCTAAGCCACTACCTCTCCTCTATTATCACCACAGTCCCTAACTTGCTTTCTGCTTCTACCCTGGACCCCTATACTCTATTTCAACATAGCATCGGGTGTGCTCTTGTTAAAATGTAAGGTAAATCAGCCAATTTCTCTGTGCAAAACTCTCCATGACTCCCTGTATTAGTCTCCTACTGCTTATGTAACAAATCACCACAATTGGATCAAAACAATACAAATTTATTATATTACAATTCTGAAGGTCTGAAATGAAGCTCACTGGGGCTATACTTAAACTGTCAGCTCCACAGGAGAATCATTTTCCTTGCCTTTTTCAGTTTATAAAGGCCCCCTATATTCCTTGGCTTATGCTCCCTTCTACCATCTTCAAAACACATACTCTAACACCTGCTTCCTTAGTCAAACCTGCTTTTACTGACTTTGACACTCTCACCCCTTATAATAACCCTTGTGATTATATTAGGCCCACCCCAATAATCTAGGATAATCTTCCCATTTCAAGATCTGTAATAACATCTGCAAATTTTCTTTTGTCATATAAGGCAACACATTCACAGGCTCCAGGGATTAGGCTGTGGATAACATTGGGGGCCACTATTCTGTTTATGATCCCTATCTCAGTCAGATTTAAAAAATAAAATAAAATTCTTACTGTCTTTCAATGGATTAAAGTCTACAATAGTCCTGGCTAACATATGACTTGAAATATGGCATAGTTGATGTTGCAAAATGAGAAAGGATAAACTATTCAAGAAATGGTGCCGGACAAAATATGTAATTAGCCCCTATCTCATGTCATACAGAAATATTAATTTCAGATGGTATGAAGATTCATTTTGTAGACTCAGGAGAGGGAAGATTTTTTTTTTAAGACACAGTGAGTAATACCTGAATATGAAAGAAAGATAAATACAACCATATTAAGTTAAGAAGTTGTTTCTTAAAAAGCACATAAAAGATAACGAAGACAAACCACAGGTTAGGAAAATATACTTGCAACATATAGAACTGATAAAAAAGATGTTAATCTAGAACAGCCAGAAGTATCCCTGTCAATCAATAGAAAAATGGGCAGATGACATGAACAGGCATCTCAGAGAAAAATGAAAACAACTAATAGAAATGTGAAAAGATGTGAGATTTCAGTAGTAATTAAGGACGTTCAAATTTAAATTATAAAATTTCATCTCCTCAAAACAAAAATTAAGAATTCTGACAATATCAGGTATTTAAGAAAACATGGAACAATGGAAAAGTTTACATGCTGTTAGTGAAAGTGCAACCTAGTAGAATCTCTTTGAAAAAAGAAAAATAGCAGTCTTTTGTCAAGTTGATTGTGCATGTGCTGAGCAATCAGAAATTTTACTCTAAGGCATACAATAAAGAAAGTCTTACACATGTATCCAAACAGAAATATGAAAGAATATTTGTATTAGCACTGTATTAGCACTAAATTGGCATACAATCCAGATGTTGGAAAGAAAGATAAATTAAATATGCAGTATTTACAGAATAAAATGTCATTCAGCAATTAAACTAAAGTTGCTGTCACCAATATGGATAAATGTGACAAAAATAATTTCATTGAAAAAAATTGTTCAACTCGATGGTCGACTAATCTTCAACAAAGCAGGAGAGAATATCGAATGGAAAACAAGACAGTCTCTTCAACAAAAGGTGTGGGGGAGATTGGACAACCACATGCAGAAGAATGAAACTGGACCATTGTCTTACATCATACATGAAAATAAACTCAAAATGGATGAAAGACCTAAATGTGAGACCAGAATCCATCAAAATCCTAGAGGAGAACAGAGGCAGCAATCTCTTTAACCGCAGCTGCAGCAAGTGCTTGCTAGACACGTCTCCAAACCCAAGGGAAACAAAAGCAAAAATGAACTGTTGGGATTGCATCAAGATAAAAAGTTTTTGCACAGCAAAGGAAACAGTCGACAAAACCAAAAGACAATGGACAGAATGGGAGAAGATATTTGCAAATGAAACATCATGTAAAGGACTAGTATCCAAAATCTATAAAGAACTTACCAAACTCAACACCCAAAGAACAAATAATCCAATCAAGAAATGGGCAGAAGACATGAACAGACATTTCTCCAAAGAAGACCTATAAATGGCCAACAGACACATGAAAAAATGCTCAACATCACCCAGCATCAGGGAAATACAAATCAAACCCACAATTAGATACCACTTCACACCAGTCAGGATGGCTAACATTAAAAAGTCGGGAAATAAAAAATGTTGGCCAGGGTGCTAAGAAAGGCAAACCCTCTTACACTGTTGGTAGGAATGCAAGCTGGTACAGCCACTCTGGAAAACAGTATGGAGGTTCCACAAGAAGTTAAAAATAGAGCTACCCTATAACCTAACAATTGCACTGCTATGTATTAACCCCAAAGATTCGAATGTATTGATCCAAAAGGGCACCTGCACCCCGATGTTTATAGCAGCAATGTCCATAATAGCCAAGCTATGGAAAGAGCCCAGATGTCCACTGACAGATGAATGGATAAAAAAGATGTGGTATATATACATACTATAGAATATTACTCAGCCATCAAAAACAATGAAATCTTACCATTTACAACCATGTGGATGAAACTAGAGGATATTATGCTAAGCGAAATAAGTCAACCAGAGAAAGACAATTAAATGATTTCACTCATATGTGGAATTTAAGAAACAGAGCAGAGGATCATAGGGAAGGGAGGGAAAAATAAGATGAAATCAAAGAGGGAGACAAACCATAAGAGACTCTTAACTACAGGAAACAAACTGAGGGTTGTTGGAGGCAAGGCAAGTGGGAGGATGGGGTATGTGGGTGATGGGCATTAAGGAGGGCATGTGATGTAATGAGCACCGGGTGTTATATACAACCAATGAATCACTGAACTCTACCTCTGAATCTAATAATACACTATATGTTAATTAATTGAATTGAAATAAAATTTTAAAAAAATTATATACTAATTTATTGTGCCCAAACAAAATAAATTACGCAAGGTATATTTGTATGAATATGTGTGTGTACTTATAAACGCAAACACATATTTGATGAAACAATGGAATTATAAGTATAAAATCGCAGGGGCGTCTGGGTGGCTCAGTTGGTTAAGCGTCTGCCTTTGGCTTGGGTCATGATCTCGGGGTCCTGGGATGGAGCCCATGTCAGGTTCCCTGTTCAACAGGTGAGTCTGCTTCTCTCTCTCCCTCTGCACGTGCTTTCTCTCTCGCTCACTCTCTCTCAAATTAATAAATAAAATCTTTTAAAAAATTGCAAATAGTATTTCCCTTTGGGAATAACCAGAGAGGTGATGTAAGGGAAGAGCCCACTGGTAAACTCAACAGTAAGGGGATATCTTAGTTCTTAAGTGAAGTGTTTGATGAGCAGATGTTCAATATATGCATAGAGTTATACACATAGAATAGTGTGTAACAAACAAGTTAAATAGTTAAGTGTATCCAAGGTCACTTCTTTTCCTGTAGTCATGAGAACAGATTGAAGGGGACAAGATGATGGTGAAGTCTAGGGTGAAAATGGTGAGCCCTGGTGGTAAAGCTAAAAGGGATAAATGGATTTCAAAAATATTTTGGAGACGACACTCTTTAGGTGTGGAATGAATGCAGATGTTGAAGGCAAGAATATATTAATATGGTCTCCAGATTTTTTTTCCTTGAGCAGCTGTTTTAAATGAATGAATCAATTTAACTGAGATTTAGCATCAGCTCAAATGTTTCCTCCAAAAAGACATATTTTCTATCCCTATCTAAAGGGGCTGTGCCCACCCCTACAGTCACTCCTAATTTACCTCATCCTGTTTTACTTTCTGTACAACACTTATCACTGTTTGAAATCATCTTATTTACTTAGTTGTAAACATGTTTATTGACTTTCACTTCCTGCTTGAATGTAAGTTTCCTGACCAGAGGGGCCTTGTTTGTCTTGTTAAACACTCTCTTACAAGCACCTGACAGAGGAAAGGGTATACAGGAGGGGCTCATACATACTTACATGAACTCAAGAAGGAAAACAAAATGGCTAGCAAGGAAGAAAAAAAGACAAAAGGTAGGATAAAAAGAAGGAAGGAGGGAAGGAATAAAGGGAGGATGTGACAGAGAAGATTCAAGAATTTTCTATTTAATGTGAAGACACGAGAGGATACTCTAGGCACAGAGTAACTTCATTATTTCTTCTTAAAAGATTTAAACACTATCTCATGGTGTGTAGGTAGGTCTGTGCATGTATGCATGTGTGCGCATGTGTGAAAGTGAACGTGTGACCAAATGACAAATAACCTTTTCATAACTTCTTTGTATTTGCATTGTCCTGCTCTGACCAATCTTTAAATTCACATCTGTACGTCAAATACGGATCTACACGGGAATCATGATACAAGTTGGCTGTAACGGCTAAAGCAACACAATCACAGTGAAATAAGAGGAGGATCAGGTCATCTGATCAGATTTACACAAATCAGAGATCTTACCTCGGTGTTACTGATAATTACTAATTAGCAGGATACCAGTAATCATGAGGCAAAGGCAGAACCGCCAGAGTTCCGAGACCATTAAAGTAGCAGCAAGGTACGTTCTGGCTCAGATGAACATGTGATCACACCTTTCTCTAGAGGAGCCAGTTTGGTCATGGATCTGCCATGGATCTGCCATGGTTAGACATACTCAGGTAGCTTACACCGTTTTTGCATCAAGACATGCCCCATAAATTCATAGATTCCAGTTGTGTTTACAATGAATGGGCCTATACAGAGCAGGTACCTGCTGTTAAAATAATTCTATAGATAAGGACTCTCCTGTTATCAGGAGATCTGTCATATGCGTGCATACTAATGACACATTCGGTCTTTCCTTGAGTATAAGGCCCATGGATTGCTGTTTCTTAGCCATTTCCTTTGACTTTGGTCAGTTTCTACTTGCCATGTATTTGTCAGATATCTTTTCATCCTTCAACAATATTTTATGCAAAAGACAAAAGTCCCCTAGCACCCTAGCAATGACCAATATTTGAACCACTCAATTTGGATTAGGGATCCCTTTTCATGAAATATATTAAGTATAATGATATTCTTTCATTTTTTAAAAATTATTCTCTTAGGAGGTCAGGTTTTCTTTTTTCCTCCTCCATTATTCATGTGTGACTCTTTTTACACTTGAATCTTTTTATATATGTTGATGGAGACATTTTTTCTGCATAATTGTTCTAAGGCCAAACTTATTTTCTACTTTGTCCACTTGTTTTCCACAGGTATTATATGAATTGTGGAACCGGGATAAGACTCTCACAATAGTTTCTAACCTGAAGATACAAATGCACGAGCCCTTGGTTGCACTACGTAATTGCGGTACGGAGTTTAAAATAATGTCTGTATTTACCACATATCCACTAAAACGACAGTAAAACTCTTTCTTCCCAACAAGAAAGGTTTTTCCCATGTACCACAAATCTAGTGACTGGGTCATGATTGGAGAACCTTTTGCATATGAAATTCTGTATTTGTTAATATGTATTTTATAGATGCCAACCACAAGCTTCCAGATCTTATGTAGTACCACCTCTTTGTCCCCCAAATCAATGACAAAATGTTCTTTTATTTATTTTTTCTTCTCCGTTTGTCCTATGAAATCCCAAGAAGTTGCACCCCGGGGAAAACAATTTCCCTTTTTATCTGTAGCACCAGGTCCTTAGAGAACAATGACAAAGCCAACTGCCCCATGTTCCTGCCATAACTTAAACTTCACATTGTGCTCCTTTCCATGCACCCCTTAGCCTGGCTCTTCAGCACTCCAGGAGCCTGCTGAACTCTGGAAACATCAGATCCCATAGTGATGAGAAAAGACTGGACGAGATTACGAGCTTCCTCCTCAGCTTGCTGATGTGTATGATTTCATTCAAGTCATTATTAGAGTAGCTCTTTCACGTGCAGCCTCCAGACTGCCAAATGAATGACAGCCGAAGTCAACTATGTGCCAGTTGAGCAATCACATTTTTCCTCCAAATAATCCAGATAAAGTTTTTATGTATAGTTTGGAAGTCGGGGGAATCTCAATTTCTTTTGTCCAGAGAAAAACAGATCTGAAAGTCTGTTTCTGGCTTATCTGCAGGTTCTGTGAGAGATTTCAACTTATTTTTTACAGTGATCAGGTATATCTTTTGGTTGTTCTAGCTTACGTAAATCTCAGAAACTTCATTAACCAGCTAGCTCTAAAATTTTAGTAGGATGTATCGACTACTCTCATTAACTGTATTGGTAACTTTAGTCCTTAACTCCCTCTAAGGAAGCAATGACCATGATGCCATCAATGGACAAGACCAACTTGCACTTAATGGGTAGCCAGTCCAAGTCCCACTTCACTACATAAGGCAATTTCCTTGAGAAATAAAATAGTGCGGTGGCGAATAGTAGACATACACTATGTTCTATTCCAAAGGAATGTAAATTGTGCTCTGCTGGACTCCAAAATTCAAATGGGAAAGAAGGTGCTACTTAGCCTACTAGTCCTCCTTGGTCTGTTGTACTCTCTGTACTTTCTCTACCGTATCAGTTATAGCTAAGACATTTGGAGGAACTTAGATTAATCCTTGATCAACCCTTATTGACTCGTGAACCATCTTCTTCATGTATTAGCTAGATAGGACTATTAAATAAGGAGCTAGGGGGATTCAAAATTCCTGACTCAACTAGTTTCTTGACCAAAGCGATGGCCAAATCATCTCCCAAAGGCTCCACCTATTTGTACCATTTCACTGGGCATTAGGATTTCAACATTCAGACCATAGCAAGAGCCATTTATGTCATCAAACTTCTCTTTCATCCTCAGATAGTTACACTGTTTAAGGAACATTTTCCAAGGAACCCTGTCTCATACATTCAGATTCCATATTTGTTACCCCTAAGCAAAGCCAGACAGGGCAGGCACATCTTGTTAAAGCATCCCCTAGGATAGGACACTCCGGCTAGTACCTACCATTAAGTAGGTTTGCCAGGAGTTCTGTCATTAATCTGTTTACAAGGATATTTGAGTGAGTCACCTGCTATACAATCATTTCCTGCCAAAGAAGTCAACAACATCATTCATCTTTTGAGAGTCAGTGCCCCCAAAATATCATTTCTCTTTTATCCAAACAGCATACCAATAACCTAATGAATGATGCCTAAAATATTGAATTAGGTATTATTAGTGAGAGCTAGTTTCAAACCACTAGCTGACTGACAGTTGCCCATCCCCATTACTCTTTGGGATCACCATGCATCTAGTCTCTGTAGAGACATTTGGACTATTAGACTCGAAGTTAGAGTCTTCTGTGGAGCACGAGTGGAGATCATTTCAGAGCACATGAATGATGAGTCATATGCGGGCAGCCAACACCAGCAGGTGATAGTAAAGTCAAAGCAGATTCGGCTTCACCTGCTCTTAAGCATATACCTCTAATATGTCACCGGGGATTTACAGGAGCTCCAAGAGCAGTATCCCCATTTTGACAGCTTTGATGTCTTCAGGGAATAGAGGTTGTTTGTGGGCATAAATGTAACAGAAGGTCAGGTTAGAGATGTAGCTCCAGATAAAATAAACGGCATTCAGTACAAAGCCCAGCTAAACCAGCTGAAGAATTCTTGTTTTAGACCCAAGGGTTTGAAATGTGTACGCTGGCTATTTAGATCTTATTTAATCATCTCTCATTACTCTGTAAAATATATGGTATTTAGAGGTCGTCAGCCAGAGTGATTTAGCAGCACACTGTACAATGAGATCAGAGTATCTTACCCTAGTTCTGAAATTTTAGACACATGTTTTTTTAAATTTTTTTTAGAGTAATATTTTCACATCAGCATTGTATTATTCTCTTTCATCGTGTTACGAATAGTTTTGAAATTTCTTTTTGGTGTCTTGTCAGGACACAAACTTAGTATTGACTGAGAAAGAAGAAAATTTTAACTGGATAATGACATAGGTCTGCTTTATAGTGAGATAATAAGTAAAAATGAGACCAGTCTCTGGGATCAAATACTACTTTTTGCTTTAAGTCCCACTTACTTTCCACTTCTTATGCTGATTCCCTGGAGGATTAAATGACCTTCTGACAAGTGAATGCCTAAAGCAGTTGGAATTATTAGTGGTGGCGATAGAATATTTAACTTTTTTTATAAAGTTATATTTATTTTAGATTTAAGTTATTTTCTTAAGCATGTAAGCTCTGTGAAGACTAAGTCTGCATGACTCATCTCTTCATTCTTAGAGCAGTACCTGGCACATGGTGTTTTAAAAAAAATCCTATATAAATGAATAACATGATAGAATTATGTGAACATATTCACAAGACACTGGGCATGCTCATGAGAAATATACTTATTTTTTAAAAATTATGCCAAGATATATTGGATAGTCAGAATGAGGTAGAAAATTGTATAGTGTTGATTCAATGATATTATTTATTGCTCTCTATGTAAATTATATTAGCAAGCAGGGCAGCACAGTGTCCCATGGTGATATATTGATTTTTTTTTTTTAATATTTGATCTATTAGTGTCAGAGTTGGGCTGTTTCATGCAAATACACTTGGCTTTATCCACTAACCCACAATTCCAGCCAGATTTAAAGACCTACAACCAGAGAGAAACAAATAGCTTTCTCTTGAAGATCAGTGAAAAAGAGCTTATGGGTCCTGATTAAGACAGTGTTACACAAAGCATTCACAGAGATGTGACAGAAAAAAGACCTCAGAGACCATCTTACCCAATGCCTTTGTTTTTCAAGTGAAACAGATGCCCAAAGGCAGCTGATTATTTTTGAAAATGCCAAAATCAGTAAGAAAGGATTGAGAGGGGAGAAAAACAAAAACAAAAACAAAAACAAAAAACTGGCCTAAAAATTAAAAAAAAAAATTGGGGCGCCTGGGTAGGGCAGTCGTTAAGCGTCTGCCTTCGGCTCAGGGCCCTGGCGTTCCAGAATCGAGTCCCACGTCGGGCTCCTCCGCTGGGAGCCTGCTTCTTCCTCTCCCACTCCCCCTGCTTGTGTTCCCTCTCTCACTGGCTGTCTCTCTGTCACATAAATAAATAAAATCTTTAAAAAAAGAATTAAAAAAAAATCTGAGTTCTTAGATCCCTTAAAGATTTTATTTATTTATTTGAGATACAGAAAGAGAGTGTGAAAGAGAGCACAAGTGGCGGGGCGGGCAGAGGGAGAGGGAGAAGCAGACTCCCCACTGAGCAGGGAGACTAGGGCTCTATCCCAGGAGCCTGGGATGATGACCTCAGCCAAAGGCAGATGCTTAACAAACTGAGCCACCCAGGTGCCCCAGGATTTTTTTTTCTTTATATGAAAATTTCTATTAATTTTAATACTAAACAGTCTTGAAAAATAGCCTTTACATGAAATTCTGTCTCAGGGGTGATATGTAAACTTCAGTGCAATTTCAAGTTACTGGGTTCTTTGGATTAATAATGCTAAGTACAATAAGTACAATTTCCTGATATTAATACATCCAAATACATCCAAGGACGTTTCTGCTGCCACTTAGAACAAAATGGCTTATTTATTTACTTACTCATTTACTTATTTTTCCTTGACTTACATGTTTCTTCATGAACAATCTCTAAAAGAGAATTTAAAAATGAATCTTCTTTGGTCCAACAAGTTGTATCAGTTGTGAATTCTGATTCCTCACACTTTGTCTTATTTCCACACCATCACTTAAATCCAAATTGCCATCATCTTTTATTGCCATATTTTTCTTCTTCTAATTGATTTACCATTACCATTATTCTACCCTACCTTCCCCCCCCCCCCCCCCCCGCCCCAATAACCAANACATAATAACAAAGATGATTTAGTTAAAACAAACAGAAGATTGCGTTATGTCCCTACTTAAAATTCCACAATGGCTTTCTGTAAAGCCTGTCAGGTTTTGTTTTGTTTTTTTCTTTTTTACATTGCAAGTGACTGACTTAAGTTTTGATTACCAACACATCCACTGCAAAGAGGCATCCACTTCAAAGATAGCTATCTCAAATAACCAGGCTCCAGATAAAATGTCAGGCCACCTCTCCCCGCTGAGGCCCCTTTGTTTTAGAGATCTTGGTTGATTTCTCTAACTGACCATTTGAGCCACTTGTCTTTTCTTCTCCCATACTTTAAATCCCTACTCTTATGTTTTATATTCACCAATAAAGACTGAGCCCACATAACCTTAGGCCCCCAACTCAACCCCAATAAAAGCAGAACCTTTAGCGTGTGCACACACATGGGCTCTCTCTCTACACGTGACCCTGCTGTGTGACCCCAGGTGTGTTGTGTTTTGTAAGTAATAAACCTTGCATCCAGGTCTTATGAGTAATAAACATTTTTTTCCCAGGGTTTCCTTACGGTTGCTGCTGGAGGGCATTTTGCAATCATAAAAAGAAGCACAAGGATAGGTCCAGTTGTAACACTGTTTTGAAAAGGAGAGATGTTGATGGGAAGTTAACACTTCTGAGTTCCTATTCGGTAGCAGACTTTATAATAGATGCCTAGTATAAGCAGTGAAAAAGAAAATTGTCCGAACCCTACTTCCATGTATCTTATAATCTAGAGAAGTAAACTAATACATATCTATCGCGCCTCAGTTTTCCCTTCTTTAAAATAGTACCTACAAAAAAATAATAAAATTAAATAAAATAGTACATCATGGATTATTCTAAGTTATTCACTTAAAATAGTGCTTGGAACACTATTGGCTCTTATTACATGGCTTACACTCTTGGCTATTATTACATGTGGTGATAATAGTATTAAAATTGCAATGAAGATGGTGAAGGAATTTGGCGCAATGAAGTAAGAAGGGGAGGTGGCAGGGACGGAGGGGAGAGGTATTCTCTACTGGGGTATGGCGGTCTGTTAGGCTTCCCCAAAGAAGTGACATTCAAACTGCAATCATGATGAAAGGGATCCAGCACTGAGACACGAACAAGAAATACGTTCCAGGAAAAAGACACTGTAAAGTGAAAGAAAAGGAAGAGCTTCTAATACTTGAGGAACTAAAAAGCAGCTAACATAGCTGGACCGTAGCAGCAACAGGGTAGCGGGCATGCCAAGGGTATGGAGAGAGAAAGCGCATGACTGCGCTCTGCCTTCCAGGCTAAGTGCAGGGTTTTTAAAAACCTGTTCTTGTGATTTTATTCTGAGTGCCCTGGGAGGCCACCAGAGAATTTTACATAGAAGAAAAACATAATCTAATGCAAGTTTTAATACCTATATCCAGCTGGATATAGATCCTTGAAAGGTGGTTCATAGGGAAGCAGAGACCTCATTAATATATAAATGTGTGATGAATGAGATCAGGACACATAATTGCTCTGCAGACCTACTTGTTGACTTTGCTGCAGTAACAACCCCCAAGTCTTAGTGATTTCGAAAAACGAAGGATTATTTCTTGTTCTCATTACATAGAGACCAATCATCTGTTGTGACTCGGATAAATTCTAACTCTGTACACAGTATGGGGAGGCTGCAGCTTCCTTCCACACGCCTTTGCACGTTGCTACCTAAACTTGAGGAGACAACCCCCAATGGGACGTATTTGCTCTTAGAGCGCGGGGCAGAAGCAGACGCGTAATAGAAATACACCAAGACTCTAAACGTTTCTGTGCCAGTCAACTTATTTTCCGGGGGCAGAAGTAAGCCACAGGCCAAACCCCATATTCATGAGGCAAAGAAGAACACTACCTAGGGAAGCAGACATCACAGACAATCACAAGGAGCTGAAGTTGTCCCCAAGAGAGTCACTGCTCTATATGAAGTCTCTGTTCTCTCTCGGCAGGTTATTTTCTTCTTTTAAAGGTTTATATCATTTTTTTCTGCTACAGCTTTAAGCAGGGAGTAGTCTTTATTTGTGGAAAAAATAAGAACCCAGAAAATCCTCTCATCTCTATTTATAAACTAGTATTTAGATGATATGCTTTACAAATTAGTTTCAAGTTCTCATCCTCAGAGTTGAGAGACATCTCAGTGGATTTCTATGTATTACTAATAGGCAAAAATAGTAACAATAATAGGAGCAACTACTGTTTGCTGGGTGATTACTATATGCTAAGCATTTTGCATACATTACTTCATTTCCGTATTAAAACCCTGCGAGAGAGGTATTTTCTCTTTTTATAATTGAATCAATTGGGGTTTGTAGAGTTCAAGTTATTTGCCCAAAGTCAAAGACGCTGAAGGACTGAACTGGATCCAATCCTGAGTCCAAAGCCTCTTATCTAAAGTGCCACTAGCTTTTCTTGCTCTATATCTCATTTGAACACGAACGGATGCTCTGGAGGAGAAACAGAAGTGTCACAATGAATGCGCTCTTTACTTGGACTTAATATGTGGGCAAAAATATCTATTTCACTACTATTTGTTTCTTCTGTTATTTTATGGTAAAGCCTAAGTATGCTGTTTCATAATTAAGATATCCACTATTCATTCAACATTAATTTCAAGTTCTGACCAGTTACAGAAAAGAAATTTTGAAACCATTTAGGATGTAGTGACAAAAGGATATGATTCTGATAGAAGAATATGTCTGAAATTTGCGGAACAGAATGAAATCTTCTGCCCTCATTGCAGATCATGCTCTTACGTTACTCTACAGCTAAGTATCTTAAATACCATAATTCTAATGTGTAAATGAGAGAAGATCAATGACTCAAATAAGATCCATTAAATAACCAATGTCTAGATATTTCAAATCCATGGCTCTAAATGAAGCATTTTCAGGTGGCTTAGCAGGCATTTTCCTGGACACTATTTACGTATCTGGAGCTCTGTCTCTAACTTGACCTCCTGTTACATATATGCCTACAAACCACCTCCATTTCCTTAAGACACATGAGGGTTGTCAACAGAGGGCACTGCTCTTGGAGTGCCTGTAAATGCCAGGTGACATATTCCACTGGAATCCTTAAGAGCAGATGAAGCGGAGTCTGCTTTGACTTCACCATCACCTGCTTTTGTTGGCTGCCCACATGTGGCTCATCATTCATGTGCCCTCAAATGATCTCAGCTTGTGCTCCACAGAAGGACTTACCTTTGAGGCAAATAGTAGAAATTTCTCTATGGCTACGGGCTGCCCGGCAATCATAAGGAGCAATAATGGGTCCAAGTGCCTGTTGGTCAGCAAGAGATTCGTTATCTCATTATAATCTTTTGAACAACCCACTGAGGTGTGATTGCCCTCATTTTTCAGATGAGGATACTGAAACTCAGGGAGTTTACATTTCAAGCTCAAGTTCAATGGGCCATAACAACTACCCAGTGGGTTGGTCTAAAAATGATAACGTGTGAACAAACATATAACTGTATCTGTGGTACTTTGTATATTTCATCTCTTCTTCTGAAGAAACTAGAAAGACTGCCAGCAGTCTACTGCTAACTTACCATACTTCACTGCAAACCTAAATGCCTTCAACACTCTATCTTTCAAGTTTAGCTACCAGCCTGAAAATGTGAGGGCTCACCCGCACGTAAAAGATCGCAGTGATAAACATGAAAAACAAGTACAGTTGTAAATATAGTCATTTACCTTGGGAGAAAAAAAAATGGTGACTATCTTTTTGATTTCTGCATTCCTAAGGGATTTTGCATATTGATAACATCAATTTTAAAGAACTGCATGGAAACTTATTGCCAAGTCAAAAAAGAAAAAAAACCCCATCAAATTTATATCTATGTATTTCAATCAACGTTAACCAGGCACAAGACAAAGTTCTTTCAGCCAATATGGTAGGAGAGAAAATTAACCCGTGTTTAAAATGAGCTATGCTAACACTTCAGGTTGTCAGAAAATCCTATATTTGAATTCTCTCTTTATATTCCCACTTAGTTTTGAGCAGTACTTTTAATACTGTTATAGTTACAGGATGAAGGAAAAATTAACAGAATATACCTTTACTTTAATTAGAACTATTAAATTTAGAGCAGAAGCCAGCCTTGAGAATTACAGATTATACTTGAAGGTACCTATTCTTGGTTCTTATTCACCCCACAGGGCTTGCATGTGGAGGGCCCATGAAAAGGCTTCAAAGAGTTCATGAATCCCTGAAACTTTATATTTGCATATTTCTCAGTGTGGGTTTATAGCTTTCATTAGATTCCAGCATGGCTGGAAAATAACCAGGCACTTGCTTTCCACAGCACCTGTGCTAATTTAGAACCTCAATTAGCATTTTTAAGATGCTACATCCAAGATGCAATATCCAAAGGTTGGTGACATAAATGGATATGCTAGTGATAACGGCTGGAGGAAATGCCTCTACAACAAATAAACTCAGAATCCAAAAGAATAATCTACCCCCCCCACGTAGTCTTCACTCGAATCCCCTTTATTCTTGACTAACAAATATTTACTTTTTCATTATTTATAGAGAGCTTAAACTGTGTAAATAGTTTGTTGCTTTAGGCAGCTGTTGGTTAAAAAGTTAATAGAAATAATGAACACCGTCTGGAATGACAGCCCAAGGAAGAGCCGCCAGAAGAAACGACTCCTCAAAAGAGAGTAAGTGGCTCTTTCGTGAAGCACTCTGCTTTCTCAAAAGTGGATCATTACCTCCGATGAGCAAATTACTGACCAACTTCAATATCCTCTCCACTTACAAAAAATTAAGTAGCATCCAATCCTTCCCTCTAAAAATGAAGAAAAATGAGTATTATCACATTTGAATGACTTAATCATTCAACTAAAGCCAAAATTTGCCTCCAGAAATCTCAAATTCCAGGGTATTTGGTGTTTTTCCCGCACTAAAAGACTTTATCATAGATGGATCTAGAGTGTACGATGCTAAGTGAAATAAGTCAGTTAGAGAGAGACGAATACCATAGGATTTCACTCATGTGTGGAATTTAAGAAACAAAACAAATGGACAAAAAAAAAAAAAGGGAGAGACACCAAAAAAACAGACTCTTCAGAGAAGCTGATGGCTGCCAGAGGGGAGGTAGGTGGAGGGATGGGTGAAATGGGTGATGGGGATAGAGTACACTTATCTTGATGAGCACTGAATCATGCATAGAATTGCCTGGAACCTGCTTAAGATTCTCTCTCTTCCCCTCCCTCTGCCCCTTGCCCCTCCTCTCTCCCTCTCTTAAAAAAAAAAATAGGGGTACATAAATCCAAACAGAACAGAGATTAAAAGGCCGAAGCAATACTGCAAACAAAATTATAATAAATTTTTTTAAAAATTTAAAAAAATTCTAATCTTCTGGAAAATCAATATTGATTCTTAAAGAATAAGGAATCATAAATATGTCCATTAAATTAGTTGCCAAAACAGGGGCGCCTGGGTGGGTCAGTTGGTTAAGCATCCAACTCTTGGCATCGGCTCATGTCATGATCTCAGGATCCTGAGATCCAGCCCCATGTCAGGCTCCTCACTTAGCGGGGAGTCTGATGGCAATTTCTCTCTCCCTTTTCATCCCCACCACCTCTCCCCCCCCCCCACTCCCCACAATGCTGTCTCTCTTAAATAATCTTTTTTAAAAAATTAACTGCTGGGATACCTTGGTGGTTCAATCTGTTAAGCATCTGCCTTTGGCTTAGGTCATGATCCCAGGATCCTGGGATCAACTCCCTCATCAGGCTCCTTGCTCAGTGGGGAGCCAGCTTCTCTCTCTGCCAGCCACTCTGCCTGCTTGTGCTCTCTCTCTCTGACAAATAATTAAATAAAATCTTTAAAAACAAAGTAATTGCCAAAACGTTTATGCCTCCCCAACACAAAAGACCAGGCTCCAATAAATTTGCAGCAAATTTTGATAAGCCATTAAGGAATTCTCAGCATCAGTACTGGAAGACAGTGGAGCAATGCTTAAAAATTCTGTGGGAAAATGATTTTCGATTGAGAATTTTATATAGGGATACATTATCAATCAAGGGTAAAGGAAATATGTATTTTAATGGACAACTATTCAAAGCATGCCTCCCACAATCTCTCTCTTAATATATTTTTGAAGCAAATATGGATAATTATATACTGAACATCTTATATACCCATTACTCAGATATCACAGATTTGTTACCTCTTAAACTTTTGCCATATTTGAGTTTACTTTTTTAAATAAAATTACACATTTAGCTTAACTCCTCCATACAACACCCCACAACGTATTTCTTATCCCTCCTTTTTCCTCAGAAGTAAGAACAGCCTGAACTTATCACCCAAATGGGTGTGGATTTATATATAAAACCCATCATATAAACTATATCCAAAAATGATATCAGTCCACATGTTTATATAAAGGATATTCATTATGGATCTTCTGCAACTTGTTTTTTCTTTTTTCTTTTCTTTTTTTTTTTTTTAAGACTTCATTTATTTATTTATTTGAGAGTGAGAAAAAGAGAAAGAGAGAGAGAGGGCAGGGGAGGAGCAGAGGGAAAAGGACAAGCAGACTCCCCACTGAGCAGGGAGCCCAACATGGGGCTCCATCCATGATCCCAAGTTCACAACCTGAGCTGAAACCAAGAGTCAGAGGCTTAACTGACTGAGCCACCCAGGCACCCCTGCAACTTGCTTTTTCAATCAAACATATTTTTAGATTTTTTTCAATATTGATACACGTAAATCTTGCATGCTGGTTTTAACTGTTTTATAGGTTCCAACCTAAGAATGTACCACAGGTTATTTACCTATTCCTTTCTCCACGGAAATGCTGAGAATTTCTTTCTTGTAGATGTCTCCTTTTGTATCGTAATGACAACATTCTAAATTTGCTACATCATGCCAAATTGCTTTCAAAAGTAAATTGACCTTTTCATACTCCCATCAGTTGTACGTGCATCTGGCACTTGGTGGTGTCATTTTTAACTTTGTGTCAATTTGAAATGATGTGAAATGAGGGTACTTCAGTTTGCATCTCATGAATCAATAGTCTGGTTGAGTTTTTACATGTTTCTGTTCAGTCCTAGAAAAATTTCTTAGGTGGCTATTTAAGATTGTGTTTCAGCAAAATGAAACAGTAAACCAAAAAAATAAATAAATAAAGTGAATTACAGGATCCAGAAAGCACAGAGTCTGACGTAGAACAGTTGTAAAAAGAGTCCCAGGAGAAGAGCTGTGGGGGCATAGCCTAAAAAACATAAAACAACAACAACAACAACAACAACAACAACAAAACCCTGATAGGTTGCCTTTGTCTTTACCTTTCTCAAAGTTATAATGAGACATCAGAAATTTCTGAAGGAAGATTAAGAAAAAAGTTGAAAAAGTTAGTAATAGGTACATGGGACATTTGGCATACTAAAAAACATATGAAATAATTATTAACTCAGGGAAAATCACAAAGTTGTAAGAGAAAAGAAGAGCTGTAAAGGGTCTGGTCAAAGTAACTGGGAAGCAAATGTGATTTGATTTCATTTTTGCCCAGACCCCGCCTGAAAGGACAGACTGTCAATTAAGAAAAAAGCTGAAAAAGTTAGTAATAGGTACATGGGACATTTGGCATACTAAAAAACATATGAAATAATTATTAACTCAGGGAAAATCACAAAGTTGTAAGAGAAAAGAAGAGCTGTAAAGGACAGACTGTCAAGCCAACATTGCATTGGTTGGCCTGTGGAAAGCTTTAAAACCTGAGCATTTCAAACTTGCCCTGCCTGCTCTAGTGGAGGCCTCGGGATACAGTCCTATTTAGGGTGGGTGCCTCCCAGGCCCTGGGTACAGCATGCAGGCCAAAATGGCCCTTGGGGAGGGTCATTGGAAGCAACCAGAGGCCTCACTATTCGCTCGTCCCACAGAAATAAACACAAGATGACAGTTTGTTGGTACTGGAGCCAAATATACTATAATATATGATAACTCAGAAGTTTCCTGGCCCCCTCAGTGCCATCAGTGGTTACAAAGGGCAAATGACTATAACATTTTGCCAGTTGGGAATTCTCCATGAATCCACATGATTCATGGCAGATGACCAGACTACCAAGAATTGAACAAAGTAGTACCCCCCATTTACGGGGCTCTGCCCAACTTTGCTGCCATCTTAGATACTCTAGCCATGGTCCCAAGAGTATACCATGCTGTACTGGACTTAGCAAACCCCTTTTTCAGTATACCCCTGCCTGCTGAGTCACAAGATTGATTTCCCTTCACATGGAAAGGGCAACAGTAGGTCTTCCAAATGCTTCCCCAAGCCCCACAATCTCATGGGATGGTAACCCAAGGTCTGCCCATGTTCTTCCTCCCCACTTGAGTAAAATGGGGCCATTACATTGATGAAATCACATTATCAAATGAAGACTTGTTTCTGCAATAGGACACTCTGCAAACTTTGCTAGAACATGGATGAGAGAGAGGATGAGCAGTGATATCACAGAACGTTTAAGGCCCAGGCACTGCCATATGGTCTGGGGATTCACAAATCTTCCCAGAAGTGATAATTGACAAGACTCAAGCCTATCCAACTCCTGAGAACGTAAAAGAGGTGCAAGCTTTTGTGAGGATTTTAGGGTTTTGGGGGACTTTTACTCCCCAGTTGGCACAATGCATTCATCCCTTTCTACTGCCTGGTGTAAGAAGGGTACACGTGGGACTGGGGATCAGAGGAACAAGCCTCCTACGAAAAGGCAGAATACTAGTGAAAGCAAATCAAAACTCTGGAATTTCCAAAGTAGGAATATTGTTTGAGTTAAATATATCTGTGTCTCCAGAAGGTATATGGGCACTTAGAGCAGAGACAGCAGGAGAGAGCACCATAGGAATTTTTGTCCCATTTCTGGAAAAGGGCAGAAACATGATATCCACCCCATAGAATAACAGCTCCTAGCGGTATACTACAGCCCTCCTCCGGGTAGAGCTTCTCACAAAGGAATAGTATATCATGATAAGAAATTCCCTGCCTACCAAGAAGTGAGTTGAGAATATGTTCTATCAACCTACCTCTGTCATGGCTCAAACTCCCACACTGGCTAAATGGCATGCCTATTTGCAACAGAGGAGCACCCCGTCCACTGTCTGTAGAACTGCAGGTGTTATTAGGCTCAGAAGTGTACGAAGATCCTCCAAAAGACCCCGCCCCTGTTCCTGAGGTGGCTCCGGTGGCCCGTAGAGTGAGAGTAGGGTAAATTCTTACTGATGCCTGGCATATAGATGGGTCTAGTGGAGGCAGTCCATTCACATGAGCTACAGTCGCTATTCAGTCTAACACTGACACCATCTGGATAAAAACAAGAATGAATCACTGCAGTCACTGGGTTGGCGGCAGAGCTGTTTGGCTGGTGATCACCCATGAGCCTGGGCCATTAACCCTTTGTATTGACAGTTGGGCTATTCCAAGGGGATTAACCCCATGTATGGGACAATGGGAAATGGAGGGCTGGATGATCATGATTCAGCCATTATGGGGTCAGGATACATGGAAAGACATTTGGGTTCACCTGCAAAAGCCTGAGGCAGTTCTGTTTTCCATATCCCAGCTCCTGATACACTGACACCCCCTGGCAATCGGGACACTGATGCCCTAAAACAGGCACAAGCCCTAGCAACTGACCCTTCAACAGATTTAGCCCATTGGGTACAGAGAAAGAGTGGCCACCGCAGTGCCCAGGTGGGATGTCATATTGCCACATGTGCCAGATTGCCTTTAAATTATAGTGACTTGATCGATGCAGTAAGAGCGTGTCCCAGGCACCTGCCAAACTGGTAGGAATTGGCAAATTGATTTTATTGACTCTCTCTAAGTGAAGGTTCTAACACTGAATCTGGCCTCACCCAAGCTTTCCCATGTCACCACACAAACTGGGTTTCACAATTAGAGAGTGCAGAAGGTGAATGCCTTGCACAGAAACCCTCACCAAATGAACAGCATTGTCTTCTATTAAAAGAATAAATCTCTGTGGGGGGTAGGGTTGCCAGATTTAGTAAATAAAAATAAAGGACACCGAGTTAATTTAAATTTCAGATAAAGGATGGGTGGAACACACTTACACTATACAGTTGTTATCGTTTTTCTGAAATTTAAATTTAACTGAGTCTCCTTTATATTTTCTTGCAAACCTAATTATGCATCACTGCAAACATAAGCCTACCTTATTACTCATTAAGTCTACTCACGTGGTCATTATACTTTTTTATACAATACGCGTTTAGTCTTCCAAACACATAAACATGTACATACACACACACACTAATAAAATAAAACCTGTTGAAATTTAAGGGCAATCCAAGATCTAAATGATTTGGGGCTAAACAGACAATTGAGAAAAATATGCTACCTTCATTACTGATAGAACTGATACTGGCTTAGTTAGACAACAATAACGGCATTTCTGGTACTGAATCCCAAATGTGCAAGAACAGTTTTGAGCAGCCTGGATCAATCACAGGCTTTTCCACATGAAGATCTCAAAGCTTATGTCTTAAAAATGTGTGATTTCAATCTAGTGCTAAATTTACAAGGCTAATATTATTTTGTCACTGTTTGGGGCAGTGCAAGCAACCTAGCTCTGGAAACACATAAGAGACGGTGCCCTTTGGTCGCATTGCATTATTCTCAACCCACCAATCAGGACATTCCATCCACACCTGTAAGAATAGATTCTCAGAGACTTGGAGTATTTAGGGTAAATCTTACTTGCAGAGAACTAGCGGAGTAGGGAGGACAAATCCTCCTCAATAAATGTTGATTTTTTTTTTTCTTTTCACTGCACTCCTTTACTGCCATGTATCATCTGTCAAATGAGTGGGCCGGGCTACGTGTTTCCTACTTTCTTTTGTAGATCTAAGATTTGAGAGCTCTAACACCTTCTGTACCCATTGACCCCTGTCATCATCACCAATGTCAACTTGTCATATGTCTCAATGGGATGAAAAACATTTAACATGCAAAACCTGTTTACATGAGTGAACTATAGTTGAAACATTTCTATAAAATACAAGGAATGTAAAAATTATGTTAGGTCCTTAAGACATATTTGCTAGTATGTAGTCATTATTCATCTTTGTATCCTCTGCTGGAACTGAGAAGTCTAACAAAGTTTTGCTAAATGAAAAAAGACACCAAGATAGAGGGAAGCACTTGGTTTTGGCTGTCACATGACATTTGCTTGAAAGAAGGATCCTGGGGTAACTGCATCAAACTGTGAAATATATAAAAATACAGAGCTGAAGGGCTAACTCAGTCACTATACTCTAACATACTATCTCTAAAAATTGCCCGGTACACCACCACAGTTTGGATTGCTCATACATGAATTACTCCAAGTAGTAAGCTGAAGGTGTGGGGAGAAGGCAAAATGGAATAAAAATGGGACATCTACTGCCTCACCATAAGGAGGTGTTATTTCTCACCTTTTCATTGCTCCCATTTTGGTGGTTGAAAAATCACTGTGTATTTTTCCATTTAGTTATAAAAGACCAAGTTGACAATAAGCAGCTATATTGATTTCTGAGCATGAAAATGAAAATCAAAATCAAAGGTTTTTTTTTTCCTTTTTCAAATTGCCTAGGAGTCTATTAAATGACATAATTTTTACCAGTGTTAAATCTACCTGGAAAAAGTAATCTTGCTATTGTTTCAGGAGTGTTAACATGGATATGCAAAAAAACAAAACAAAACAAAACCCTCATAGCCAGTGTGAGGTCCTAAATATGCCATATTGTGATACAATAGGTAACTGAGGAAAATTCTTACTTATAAAATATAGTACATGTAAGTATATACATAGTCACATAAATACCAAAGTCACATAAATGCCAGCAATTAAATTTATATATCAATCTCTCAGCATTCAAAAGATTGTTTTGAAGTACATAATTATAAAATCAAAATAATCACTGCAAATAAAAGTTCATGCTTAATTGAAAAAGAGGCAAATCCTGGACACTCACGTTTTATCCAAATTGTTCTTCCCTCCTCCCCGCCCCCCAAACTGCATGCAAAGAATCCTTTCCTGCTCTTTTTCCCATTGAGGGTTTTAAGCTTTGCCTTAGGCTCTTTTTTATCTCCCCATAGCTTATACGCTTGTCTCTCTCTCCCTTTTTCCATTTCTTTGTTAAAATCCTATAGCTTTGCTCCCTACACAGTCCCTTTGACTAAAAGACTCTTTCCTAAAAAGTCAACCCATTGCCCTCTGTCAAAATAAATCCTTTCTTTCATGGAGTTCTGTCTGATCAAATTGGAGAAAAGAACTTTCTTGTCTTCCTGTTCAGAAGACCCCACAAGCAGTTTTCTTTATCCCAGCTTCTGGTACAAACAAGCCTTAGTTCTTTTAGACACAATGAAAAGAAAATCAGAGTACTGTTAATTCCTACAAAAGTTGTATTGTTTTTCTCAATTACAGTTTAAAAATGTAGACATTTCACATTTCTATAATTATATTTTGAACCATTCACGCACAAAATATTTAAAAGATCATCATTATTTTACAGCTAATAGGTGAGAAGAAGGAGGAAGGTAGGAAAAAAAAGAGGCAACTGACTGTCTAGTGTTCAGTAAAGCCATAATATTTTAATTCTAAGTTGAATTACTCTCACTCTTCTAACATTGCTATCTGATATGGCTCTTGCCCCTTATTTACGCATTTTGGCCAACAGATTTCGCTTTTCATGCTTTGTGTTGTCAATTAATTAAAGACAAAGGACTTCCTGGGAGAAGGCAACTTCTTTTATTGGGCTGGACCTCCTGAGAAATGTAAAGCATTACAGAGGGAATTGGGCTAACAAAAGTCAGGTCAATAAAAACCTGAAGCTAGAAATACCCCTTTACTCTCTGCACCCACAGATAACATGGAAAAATATAACAAAGCCTGTTTTCAGAAGACATGTTTGTTACTTTTAATTTTTAATTAAAATTAATAAATTAATTAAAATTAATCTGTGCAATTTTGTATTATTCATTATAAGACTTTCATTGTATAGGGTGATATTTACCAGTATAGTCTGATCATCTTCTGATCTCAAATCCATAAACCACGAGGAGAAGTCATACCTGACTGCCTATCTTCTCTGTAATCCCCAAAGCATCCACATTGTGCTGCTATTAATATTCACTCAATAAATATCTGTTAAATGGATAACTAAAATTAAAGTAGGTTACAACAAGGACTTATGAGTATGTCTAATTTAAGACATAGCTCAGGGCTGCGGTTTAAAAATTAGAGTCCTTTAGTGAGTTTATGGCTTAGACCAGGATCAGGCACAAGTACATATTTACAAAATTCAAAATAATTATCATATGAGATTTTATAAAACCATCAGAAGATACACACCAAAAAATGCAAATAAGATACTTTGCTTTGGGGGAGCCTGGGTGGCTCAGTCAGTTAAGCGTCTGCCTTCAGCTCAGGTTATGACCTCAGGGTCCTGGAATTGAGCCCTACGTGGGACTCGCTGCTAAGTCAGGAGTCTGCTTCTCCCTCTCCCTTTGCTCCCCCCACCCCCTAGCCTCGCTGGTGCACTGACTTCCTCTCTCTCTCAAATAAATAAAATCTTTTTTTTTTTAAGATACTTTTTTTTTTAAAAAAGCAGTGGACACCAAAAAGAAAAAAAAAGTAAAAATGTCTTATCTGACTAAAAAGAATGAGTGAGAGATGAACTCAAATAGTTATAGGTCAACAATAAATGCAATTCACAGATATGTAGCACATTTTCCCAAGCTTCTGTGAATGTGTTTGTGTCCTACAATAAGTGGCAATCTGTTAATTCCTGTGTTCATTGAAACACTGTCAGCCCCCTTCTCTTAGGGGCTCTAAATGTCATATGCAATTTCATAGAAAATACAGATTAAAAAAAACAAAAAAAGATATTCCTGCCTCTGAGATACATACATTCCCATATTATTAATGAAGACTGAGAAGAATTATGACTCTAGAAACTTCCCAAAGTCTTGGAAAATGGATCAAGAAACTCACTCTGATTAAAATGTATGACTTGTATAGATTATTAGAGATATTTGTATAGACTTTTCTTATATATTTCTGTGGCTTTCTTAACCTATATCTTACCTTCACTAAAAAAAAAAAATTAGGAAATATACAGGTTAGCTAATCTCAGATCTTAAAGGAATACAATGTGATATACTTCCATGTAAGTAGACTTCTGGGGTATACCTTTATTTAGGAAAATTTTGAAGAAGTTCTGATTTTCCAATTATTTTAAATCAAGTTATAAGGTTTTAAAAATGGAAAATATTTAATATACCATTGCCTACTCATTCATTAAAAAGGAAAAAGTTTTAAATAAGAAAATGTTATATTTTTAGTTACTATTAGTTTTGGATTAAATCAATTCAGAATATTATAATACAAAGAACACAATTCAAAGAAAGGAAAAAATCCTTTCTTCTCTAAATTATGGAGCAAATTGTATTATGTCCTATAACACATGTTTCTTGCCATCAGGAGTTTACAAAGTAAAATATGCAAAATATTTGCTGAAATAATAAATCCTAAAGTAGAAGTGTAGAGTATTATAGCAATACAAATTATAGGAACCTATTTCATTTTAAGAGAGAGTGTGATTTGATGCATAACTTGAAGAATCAGAAGAGGTAGCTTTGGAGAAAATAGCTGGAAAGTCATACCAGGAAAAAAGAACATGTATACAAAAGCATATAGACATGTCTCCTAGAACTTACCTTATTGGGGACAGAGAGAAAGATATGAGCCACAAACTAAAGGGCTTTTTATGCCACCAAAATTGTGTCTACTCTCTTTTCAGAGATGTAATTAAGGGATTTGAGCAGGAAAATTTGCATTTTAGAAACCTTAATGCGGTATCAAGGTGAGTTACATTTTATTGAAAAGGGAAATACTGATGAAGGAAAAGGTGATTCTAAGCCTCGTTAAAAAGGGGCGAGGGGTTCGGTAAGATATAATTAAGGGCGGAACTAAAGAATTTTCAGTGTGGAAACAGAGAACAATGGATCTTGAAAATAACTGAAAGGTACAATCAACAAGAGTTGGTAAGAGGTTAAGGAAAGAGAAGCAAAAAGCAAAAACAAAAACATGCTTTGGACCTGGAAAACTGTATAGGTTTCCATGTGATTTACCAAGAATGACGAACTCAGGAGAAATTTTCAAATATACAAGGTGGGGGAAATCAAGAAAATAAATGATAGCTTCGAGTTCAGAAAAAAAAAAAATTTGAGGCACCATGAAGTCCCTGTGAACTATTTCCACAATAATATTGTGAATACAAGTCTGACAGCCAAAAGCTCATGTGAGGCTGAATGCCAGGAGCACGTATTACTCATCATACAACAGTGGGTTGGCTGAGGGGTAGGGCTGACTTGAGCTGGTCCAGACCTCAGCCGGGCTTGGTCATGAATCTGTGGTCAGCTGGGAGCTTGGCTTACACATAATTGAATATAAAGATTCTAGTAAAAGTTACAAATTGCTTACCTTCCCATCTTCCCTACCCTTGACAAAACCTGTACCGCTTCTGATACCTGGTGTATGGTGAAAGTGAGTCACCGGAGTTGAGCAGATGAGAACATTTCAACCCTGTTTTCTTAAATGGCACATTCAATACACGCAGAAATCATTTAGCATGATGGCAGAAAACGGATAGGAAGGGTAGGTGAGACACGGATACTGAGATCCACAATAATTTTGAATTTATGATATGTAGCAAAGAAGAAAATGAATTAAAAACTAGAAAAACATAGTACCATAGTACCATTATTGCAATTATAACATGTACAAAAGCAGTTAAAATTGGACAGAAATGTTAAAAAATGAAAGTACCCTTTTAAAGAAAGATAAAAGAATTATGGGTCAAATTTTTATTTTAATGTTATTCCAACCTAAATCCAATTTTCAAAAAAATAAATGCATTCTAAAATAATGAAAATTAATGTTTCAAAAACAAAAAGACAAACTTGCTATGGTTGGTTAGTATTACAAAAATATGTATTTTATAGAGTGCAAACTGAGTTCCTTAGATATACAAAATGGCTGGTAGAAAGTTTCACTTGCCTAGGGAANNNGGAAAGAAAAAATGTGATCCTTTTATCTGAGAAAATAAACTTTGAGTAAAAAATTACTTATGAGTATAAATCACCTAAAAGACAGCAATAGAAAGTGGTGGCTTTTATCTCAAGACATTGTTCAAAATGAACCATAAACCCATCTTTACCAGAGCTAGGTATATTCTTAGGAGCTATAATTACTTGCTCAAAAAAAAAAAAAAAAAAAAAAAAAAAAAAAAAAAAAAAAACCAACAAACAAACCAAAAACAAGCAAACAAAAAAACCTTAGACTGTGCCATGCACTTTTACTTTCAGGCCAATAACTTCTACCCAGAATGACGCCTCTTCCTCACTTTTGTTTTGGAAAATGGTCTTAAGTGTAAATCTATGTGTCAGGTACATGAGGCCATATTGAAACCTTTGAAAGCGGGAAGGAAAACTCTGAAAAAGGTCTGAACAGACATATTCATACAGAAAGCTTTGTTCATAAAAGATAAAGTTCAGAAAGGGTTACCACGGGAGATTAAATAGAGTAGTGGCCCCAAGATCCATTAGAAGAAATATCTATACTAATATCCTACAAAACCTGCCTTTAATGTTAACTGTTATCAGCAAGAGAACTTGGGATGAGTAAAGGTCTTCTGTACCTTTAGGCAATAGGGAGAGTGAAGGGAAACATCAAAACACAACAAAACAAAAACACACAGCGCACAGCTGATGAATCTTTGAACATTACATCAAAACTAAGGATGTATTATATGTTGGTTAATTGAACATAATAAAAAAACTTTTGAGGGAAAAAAACCACACACACACACACGCACAGTGCCCCATAGGGACTTATTCTTACCATCATTCATACATTACATGGGATGAGAGGTCAAGTTAAACAAACCTTAAAACCTTACTAATAGTCTGATCTTTTGACATCTTTTTTAGTCTTACTGAATTAGTGAGAATGTGAAATAGGAACATAAAAATCTCCCTTCACAGTGCTTTTGTGGAAATTAAAAAAGTATATAGTTTGTGTGGTAGCATAATTGATAACATAAAAAAGATTTATTTAATATGAGTCTGGCCACCACATGAATTCAACATGCCTAGAACAGGTCTGTGGTACTAGTATGTCCCTACATGTAACAGGTAAATATAAATTAATTCTTTCAAATTCTCATTTGGCAACTCTAAAGTTATGTTAGAAATTCCTTTAACATGATATCTCACTCATAGGTGTCTTTATGCCCACTGAAGAAATGTATTGTCTGTAAGGTAATTATCAGATGGAAATATGCAAAAGAACACCTTGCTTCCTGGCTTCAATAAAAATCAAATCAATTTGTTATTATTGAGATTAAATTTGGTTAATTTTTAAAATTTGGTCATTTAAAAAAGAACAACTATTCTTTCCATTTGATTCAATAGGTGATCAAAACTAATTCCATTTCTTTTTAAATCTACTCTTCCTTAATGTTTCATCTTAAGCCAAAAATATCAAACTTTTTCTTTATTTATATTCAAATAAATTTCAGCCTAAACCTGAAAGCATCTGGTCATTTCTGAATTAAATTCACCTTCATTTAAATGTGAACCGGTCATGATACTCTCAGCTTCAATTTCAGAAAAATACATATGTTAGGAAAGAATATTGCTCATAGGAAATGGTTGTTTGAGAATGAAAAATAGTTTGCATGGGTATAACCATAGAACCAACAACCAAATATTATTAATCAGTTTTAGCCAATCTTCTCAGTCCACATATCAACAAGATCACTGACAACAAAGACTCATTAGTCTGTTTTGATACATGACTTGAGACCTACCTTCCATCTTTTGGATAAATTCTCTGAATATTTGCCTCCACAATTTATAAGAAATCTATGATGTTAAACATTTCCTTTTGACCGCTCACCATTTGAGCTCTACTTTTCCCTTCAGAAAACTCTAATTACAAATAAAAAAGAATGACTATTAAGTGTCCATTGTATGCTAGGCACTGTCCTAGATAACGATTACTTTAATTCTGAGAATGAAGCTTTATTAACCGCCTACACACTGTTAATTAACAAGTGCATCACTGATCAAATGATTTTTCAGTTCAACACTCGTATCTTTTTCCATAAAAATAAATAACCTTAAATGAGTTTTCTGAGATTCAGAAAGTAGTAAATACTAACCAGGTCTTATTTATGTTTGTAATTGTCATGCTTTTACATACTAGGATTCATGGATTGTTTCCTGTATTGAATACCTATAAATGTTCAATATCATCTTGTCCATCGTTATACACAACAAGTAATTGAAGAGCAGAGATCACATGCTTCAAGTATATGCTTAAACAAAAGACTAAAAACCTACTCAAGTTACAGTAATAGAGATTTAGGTGAAACAGAAACATGCTGAGTAAAAGGTTTAATTTAGGATGTTGCAATACTCAGATGTTAATAGAATTGTGTGTGCTGTTTAGTTTCTTTCAGGTTTGTTTCCTTTAAACAATAACACGTGTTCAAACTTTTTTTAAACATGCAAATACTAAACACAGTCCTTGATATTTAGAGAATTCTTGACCATACTGTTTTAGTGACTTTTCATGTTGTTTGGATTATACTTCCAGGTTCTGAGACTTCTCTCTTCTCATCCTACAAAGGTTAAAAGCACTGAAGTTCTTTTCTTATATTTTACTCAATAAAATGTTCCCTTAAAGGAGAGAGAATGCAAGCTCATTATTATGAAATAGGCAGTTGCTGATATTGTACATTATTCCTAGAGTCAACTCTGAGTATCACAGGAACACAGTAAACATGAGTGAACTCACAAACTTTGAGTCAATTCGTGACTGTAAGAAGTTTTTGTTAGAATCCTAAAGGAAAGCAGTCTTTAAAATAGTTGAGTTTCCCTTAAATAGCAATTAGATAAACTCTTTCATGGTCAGATTTTTATGTTAGCATGTCCCTGGTTTATAAACAGATTAGAAAAAAAGTTAAATTTTGGTTTAAACTAATTTGGGTAGCCTCTGTGAATGTTTAGCTGTTATGATATGATAGAGTTAGCACTAACCACAGACACAGATGGTAGAAAGAGCGTCATCAGAACTTTTCCCTTGAAAAGATCATAGAAAATGGGTTGTTTTTGCTTAATTTGGGAGATGTCTAATTGCATA
The DNA here is from genome assembly GCF_017311325.1 of Ursus maritimus. Lineage (NCBI taxonomy): Eukaryota > Metazoa > Chordata > Mammalia > Carnivora > Ursidae > Ursus > Ursus maritimus. The sequence continues at coordinate 24,515,597 of NW_024424786.1, forward strand.
ACCTCCAGGGAATTCTGCACTTCAGTAAATAAAAGAACACACACATATTTTCTTGGTGGATTATGCTCACTCTTCTTTTTGAGTTCTATAATTGAAAGATTTTATAAAGGAGAAATCTTTCTCAACACTTTGAGAATGTGTCTTGGACCAATATATATATGAAAGATAAACAACTAAGCCTCGTTTTGATATTCAGTATTCATGTATTATTTCATTTATGTATCATGTACCTATTTTTGGTCAAATATATATATATCAGACAGTGGGCTATAACTTTTTCTAAGACCCTTCTTAATATGTGACTTTGAACCAAATGTCAGCTGTGATAGATATTAAAAATGATAATATCAGAATTTCTTACTTGATAATTAAAAATTGTTACATGCTTATTATATACAATCTAGGAAGGATATATACTTAATGTTTTTTTATTGTAGTTTCACACGCATGTAAAATTTTATTTTCATATTATTGAGGTCATAACTATTATTTAAAATATATTCTGAATATTTGCCATATTTTTAAGTGTTTTCAAAGATTATGATTTGTGAAGGTGGAGTACATTTTCACTCTTTGGATGCAGCCACATACATAGTCAGAAATGTAACTTTCAAATATGTCTATTATATTTAAATCTCCCTGTCTATCTTAAGAGCAATTCCTAAAAGCACTCTGTGATCAGAGGCAGTGGGAATTTAAAATTTCATACATTTTGACATATTGCCCAATAAAGTAACGATAACATCAGATATTAGCAACATAATATACTGTGCATTTGCTAAGCATATTTATCTCATAGTATTATTTTTAATGTTACAATATTTTGAAGTATAATAAATATATAATAGTATTGGAAAATAAGACTTATAATATTGAAAAAATCATTAAAGAGGAATCAGATCCACAATAAAAGAAAGTTGAATCAACATAGCCTAAATTATTGTAGTAAAGGATGTTGGAAAAAAGATAGTGGCAAAATGCTCAGTTTATAGTTAATTAATAAGGGTATAATGAGTTGCAGAAGTCCCTGGAGTTAATGTCAAGATGATTACTTCGGAAATTGTACTGGAAATAAATGAAACTATATTCTGCATGACTTCAGTAGTAGGTAAAAGAGATCTTTACCTTTATTGTAATCGAGTCAGAGAGAGAGAGCAGTGGCCCTTGCTAAAACCCACGGTATGGCTCCAAACCTGTAAAACAAGTGATGGCACAGCACAGCCTACCTGCCTTGATCCTCCCTCTGTATCAAAAAGCCAAGTTCTAGTACACAATACTTAGGATACAAGACAGGGAAACATGGATATTCAATTTCGATGATTAGCAGACAACCAAGAATCATCAAACTTTGATGGAATTCTAACAATTTTAAAGAAAGGAATCAATTTAACAAACAAAACAATTAGCACTTGAAGAAACAAATTTAATGGGGAAAATGGCGCTTAAAACGGAATTAATGATGTGAAAGTTCAAGGCCAGGGTTATACTAGAATGCTAAATGCAATTTACACTGGAATGTATGCTCCTCACTAGAATGTGAGTTCCACAACAACAATTCCTTTTCCTGTTTTGTTCACTGCTATATTCCCAGCTGACACTTAGTAAGTTCTCAGTAAATATTTATTGAATGAACACAAGTAATACAAGGTATGGAATGTAGAAAGAAAAATTTTTAAAAAGGCAAAAACTTCTAACATACTTCTCCAAGTACTATAAGAAGGAAAAATATCCTCACGAACCACAGAAAAAGATGTCTGAGAACAAAGACATGAACTCTTCTGAGGAATATTAACAAATTTAATGAATACAAGCTTTTTGAATATTCTAATTAACAAGGATTATTAGGTATTAGATTTCTACCCAAAAAATAGAGAATACATGTTTTCAACTACTCGTGGATTATTCTCCAAATCCTGCTGTCATTATTTATTAGAACCAGAAAAATCAACAGCAAGAGTCACACATTCCGTTTCATCTGACTGTAAGCAATTGATTCAGAAATTAACAATAAAGAGAGCTCAAAAAAAAAATCCATCCGCTTAGAAATTTAAATGTATCTACATAAATTACCATTTTTATTAAAGAGGAAAGTGAAAAAAAATAAAAGACAGTAACTGGAAATGACTTAAAAACAAGTTCAAGTGAGGACTTTACATTAACACCTGTGTAATATGCCCAAAAAAGAACACCTAGAAAAATTATATGCCTTCCATGTATATTGTAGGGTGTAGAAAAGTTTAAAATACATTATGTAGATATTCAAGATCTAGAATAAGAGCTAGAAGATATAGAGGGGTTATAGTCTTTGGGATATTAATGGATTTGTTCGATCAGTGAATATATAGTCTACACCAGCCACTAAAAAATACTGGCCAAAAAAATGCAATGCTTACCACAATCAGGTAACATTTCTGACCTCAGTGAACTTAGAGTCTATCAAGGAAGACAGATACTAAAGAAGACAAAAATTATATAAACAAAAACCTTTATAGGTTTTTCAAAAAAGCACATGTGATGGGAGAGTTTGACTTAGTTGAGGAATCTAAAATGATTTGTCTTGGGAAGTCTTGAGCAGTCCAAGATCTGAAGGGTGAGTAGATGTTAAGTACGTGAAGGTGATGGGACAGCCATACTGAAAGGCCAGAATAAGTCCAAAGGCACTGTGGCATGAAGAAATGGCATGCTGCAGGAATGAAAGGAAGAACTGAGTGGCTAGAAGACATGGCCTAAGGAGAAGCTTTTGAGAAAGTTAGGGACAAGTTCAGATAGGGTCTCTGCTTATGTTCATGACAGTGGTCTTGATCTTAAAAGCCATGTGAAACCATAGAAATGGTTTAAGCTGTGGTCAGATATGCATTTTGGAAAAGTTCCTTCTGACTATGTGTGGCAAACTGACTAAAGTGTGGTGTTGATCAGTGAACACAGAGATAGCAGGTAGGGAGCTGCAGTGATCCACGTGAGATAACACAGGTACTTTTCTAGAATGGCAATGGGGGAGGTAAGGTGATGCAGACAAAACTGAGGGATATTTGAGTGTTAAGATCAATAAAAGCACAAAACAATAAAATAAAAATCAATGGAACCAACAGATTTGACCAGTCAAAATAGAAATCAGAGATATGCATACTAAAATAACAAGAAACCATTTTCACATATAAAACTGGCAGAAATTATATGTTTAAAGATATCCTCTATTGGCGAGTGTGAGACACTTTGAGAATATTTATTGGTACGGCTACTCTTCGAGGGTGATTTGATGGTATCAGTTAAAATTTAAAATGTGCAAATTCTTATATTCAGCAATTCTACATCGTATTCTCCCCAAGGGATGTGTTTGTGCATATGGCAAAGAGTCATATAAAGGATGTACATTGAAGTATTATTTGATAATAGCAGAACAATGAAAATAGGGTAAAGGTCCACTAAAATAAGATTGGCTGCAAAAGAGAGGATAGGCACCCATCAGTGAGATTAGGATTGGGAAATATTTTTACCAGATAAAGACAAAGTTGGAAACTCTAGAAATGAGTCAGAAGACACAGTGGGTGTTGTAGAATAAGAACTCAGCTGAGATTAATCATTGCTGGGTTCGAATCTATTCTCTCTCTCTCCCTCCTTCCCTCCTATTACCATGATATTCTTAACTTCTCCTTTGCTCCATCACCCAGTTCCTAACTAATTTTCGTTATTTTTCTGATGAGACTGTAGCCTCCAAAATACCATCTATCCTGCATCTTCTTCCAGGCTGCTTTCTCAACACCTAAGTATGCCTGTGTTAGACATATTATATGCAGTCAATGTACTTATTGTTAAATGTATATGAATGCTTACATAAATGAACACATTTATGAATGAATGAATGATCTCTCTTTAGCCACTAACTTTGTGTAATTCAGAGATACAAGTCACCTCATTTCTCTTAAGAGCCTATCTATAAAATTAAATACAGTAGATTCCTTAGTGCTTCTTCTACTTTAAAATTTTATGATGATAAGGTATTGCTTGGGCTGTCTCAAAACCGTTCATCAGTTCATATCATAACATGGTTTTAACTCTTCGTTATTTCTACAGACAACGTATAACCTATATAGAGTTCATTATGTTTGAAGTTCTGTGTGTTAATTCACATATGCTTAAAACAATACGAGCTCAAATGTTGCTGTATCGCCTGCTTTGGATACTATTTTAAATTGTCCAATAAATCCTCAGGGAAACAAAATCTCATAAGATTTTGAATGTAAATGGACATGGAACGTGTAGGAGGTGCAGCTCAGAAAGATCCAAGATGGTCTGGGTCCGGATACCTTATAAACTCAATAACTGTGGTCAGTGTGAACTGAGTAGACATGTGGGCTCCTCGTTTCTCTTTCAACTTTAGTTCCTACCTCAAATTAATAGCATTATACAATAAAATTGGAGAGATTCTCCCCAAAACCTTTCACATCAGAGGTATGGCAAAGCTCATGTTTTCTCAGCCTAGATTGCAATCCCGTAACCGGGAAATCCCACACCACCACCACAGTCCTTCATACACGACATGGCTAACAAGAAGCACGTCGAACCGACGATGTACTGTCTTTCAGCTAAATGGCTCCCCGGCACAGTCAAACGTCTTATTTTGCACTTCATTACATAGAGGCAAACTGAAGCCTGAGGGGAAGGCTAATTCGTGTAAACTTGTTCTCTGAGTCACGAGACTCTGAAAGTGTATTGGTTTATTCCTTTTTCTGTATAACAGAAGATAAAGTAACCATTCTGACAATATAGCTTCATATCCCATTACACCACAGTGACAACTCAAATCACTCTGACCTTTTTACCGAAATACTTAAATTTATTTCCTCCCTGATACGCTTTCTCACTATACAGGCATATATGTGCAAACAATCACATGCCACATATCATAAAAATGCACAATCCCTGGAGATGGAAATCAAGTAAGTGAAAATGTTTCTGACAAAGGTTTGTGATCAATTATGTTATTTAAAATATATGCACTTTAGGGGCGCCTAGGTGGCTCAGTTGGTTAAGTGTCTGACTTCAGCTCAGGGCATGATCTCAGGGTCCTGGGATCGAGGCCCTCGTCGGGGTCCCTGCTCAGCAAAGAGTCTGCCTGTCCTTCCCCTTCCACCCTTCCTCCTGTTTGCGTGCGCGCTCTCTCTCTCTCAAATACATAACTAAAATCTTTAAAAATAAAAACAAATAAAAATAAAATATATGCCCTTTATCTTTTTATGGTGTCCCCCCACCCTCCTCATCTCTATCCCCAGATACTTCCAGGATGGTTATAGGACTTGCTTTGTTCAATGGAATGTGAGTGGATGTGATATATGCCATTTTCAAGTAGAATCCTGAATAGCTCCCCAGAGATCTGCCACCTTTCCTTTTCCCTCAACTGTTCTTCTCAAACCTAAAGAGAAAGAGAAGTAAAGCAAAGCCTGCGATCAAAATATATGCTGAAAAACAACAACAACAAAAGTTGGATTTATAAGCCACTGAGATGTTGGCGTTCTGTGTTATACAGTTTTGTGTGGCTCACAGAACAAATTACTACGATGCTTAAATATTATATTACAATTTTCATTAGGAGATTAGTAAGTGTTTTTATGGAAATAAAACTTATAATTAAAGTTTAAAAGCTTTAAACTGCATACATTAATTAGTTTCTGATAGAACTAGGAAAAGAATCCTCTAACATTGATTTGATTTTTTTCTGTAATGTTGAAGAAGGTTAGTGTTAGGTCTTTAATCATAATCTTAGTTATATTTGCCAAATAATTGCTGCTTCTTTTCCTCCCCCACCCCCCAATAAATGATTTGCTCTTGGGGAGGAATTTTTCCATGGGGAAGTTACAGAGATTCTTTTCTTGTTTTGTTTTTGTTTTTTTTTGCTTAGTTTTTCTGTTACTGAGCAGTTTCACCTCTAAAAGGGATTGGCCAGGAGTTTTCTGAGCTCTTAAAAACATATTTAGTTTAAGTTTTACATAAGTGAAAAATATGAAGTTTGATTTTTGAACTGCAGTATTAGAAATTTGAAATTTAATTTAGAATTTAAAAACCGAGGATATTTTTAAAACATCAATAAATGCTAAAATAAGAGTAATGGTATATATCATGATTTCAGTAGAAATATGTCCCAACATATAAAATGTCCTTTTCCATATTTCCTCAGTATGAAATGATTATTACCTGTCTTTTGAGAATCTTATCAATTCCATGAGTTATTTAAGAATAAGATTAGAAATAGTATAGCCTTCAAATTAATCACCATGTCTTTGTAAAGAACCTATACATATACCAGTAAATTTCTCCTAAGCTAAAGTCGTATCACTAATCCCTGGAAAGAAAAACTTCTGGTATGTTAGCTGAGAATCAGTTTTCAAATTCACTAGGTTCTTGATGCAACCTTCTTTTTGCTCCCTATAAACGAATTTAAGGTAAATTATTAAAAATCTATCCTTATTAGCTGGGAATAGAAACAGAATAAACCTGTCGCTATTCAAAGTCTCTGCTATGAATTATTAATAAATCCTATGTAACACTCATTGAACATCCTCTATGTGTAAAGCATTCTGCCGCAGTTTCTATTTGTCTCTTTTAGTTTTTACTTCACAAATATCCAACACAGAAGAAATTAGTATCCCTTTATTGCAGATAAGCAGCACATATTATAAATGTTACGGCATTTCTCAAGATTCCATACCTTGTACAAAACAAAAGCAACACTTGGAACTAGGTTTATGTGATTTCAAACCTGTCTTTCTGTCTGTCTGTCTATCTATCTATCTTCTATCTATCTTCTATCTAGCATCTATCTTCCTACCTCCATCTCTTCCTTCCTTTCTTGTTTTCTTTCTTTATTGTGGGAGTTTTAAATTGTATTATGCTATTTGTCCATAATTTTTTGTTTCTTCATGTTGCCATCTTCCCTTGCCCCGTTAATTTTGAGTTTGGCCATGTGATATATTTTTGCCTGTAGAATCTCTGGTATCTAAGGAAAAATGTTAACGTGATTGATGATTTGTCTGGGAACTTCTTTTCCCAGACTTTTTCTATGAGAAGAGTAGCTCATACCAGACAATATCCCATTAGCCTACGTTCTGGAATGAGAAGACATGTGGTTTTAATAAGAGCCCAATGAGCCCTGCAGACCCCATTTGAGTCACAGAACCATAGCTGGAGAACCATAGCAGACCCACAACTCTCATGTAACATGAATTAGAAATAAATATGTTGTCGCCAACTGCAATTTTGAGGTAGGTTATTATGCCACATAACCTAACAAAAGTTAACAAGTACATAAATTGAAATCTAAAAGTAGAGGTTATCACAAAATAAAATAAAAAATATATGGCAATGGATTTAAGGCTGGGTGGCATGTGACAAGTAAACTATTATAGGAGGATGAAAAATGCTGCCCCAAATTTGCAGTGCTGAAATATGTTATACAACTATCATTACTGATAAACTGAAAGGGAGAAAATATTCCTAATGAATCTGGCTTTGGGTGATGAATTATGGGTTATTAGGTGCACATGATTACAGGAAATAAGTTTGGAAAATAACTGGCCTTTTCAGAATCACAGATGAAAGAGAAAAGAAAGAAATTCTACGGATTTCAGTATTGGAAGAGGCAAATTTTCTTATCTTCATTTCGTTAAATTTTCTCAAAGTAAGACCGAGACTCTGGACAAAGACCAAATTAAGGTCTGGTTACATTAGGTTGGCCCCCAGTAAATCCACTCTGTTAGACAGAATAACTGGGAATAAATCAATCCCAGGGTTGTATGGAAGTCCGGTAAGTTCAAAGTACCCTTCATTAAGTCAAAGGAGAGAAATACAGCAAACAAAACAAAGCAAAGCACTGATGTTGCTAATGGCATACGGAAGTAACTTGACTCAAGTACTTTTTTTTTTTTTTTTAAGAAAGTTCAAACTATTTTGGGGGAGATAAGTTCCCTATTACAGGAATAAAGAGACATTACAACATTTGCCTGAATGATTTCGGAAATGATTAGGTCTTGTGACTATTCTGCCTGCCCTGTCTTTTCCCCTTTTCTGAATGGAAGTGTTCACAGGCCATGTCACTCCCCTTCCACCACTGTATTTCTGTATGTTGGATATTTTTAGCTTGTAAGATTCAGGGTAACTTGGGATTTTAGTAGGTAGGTTCCCTGAACAAAAGGTACAGAGTTAATACCAACTTTGGATGGATCATGACATCCTGTACTTGGAGTCAGGTATGTGATTGAACTTTCTGGGTGTCCTGGGGAAGAAATGAGTATATTTTGCTCACAGGGAGCAAAGCAAATATTTGTAATCAAAGAGGAGCCACTGACAGGTTGTATCATTTGTTCACAAGTACCTATTTGCTCTTCCCCATTACCATTCTGCCTGTAGGTAGCATGCATTTTCCCACCATGAGAACAACTAGAGTCACTGTGAAACAAAATGGGAAGCCGTGTAGAACCAAGCCATTCCCCAGACAGATCCCAGAGGAGCCCGTGAGACTGAACAGAACCCAGCCGAGTTATAGCCAGCCTGCAGCACTCACGTCACACAAGAAGAATGTGTGTTCTTGTAAGAGACTGAAATTTGGAGGTTGATGGCTTCAAGCGGTCTCAGCCTCAACTTCTCTGTCCAGCCTCTACCCTTTTTACTGTCCTCTGGAATTTTTCTCTTTTTCTTTTCCAGTCCCTTTTGCTTTTCCCTCTGCCTAGAATGCATGACCCATATCGTCTCCCCACACCTACTTTCTATACAGATTCTTCACCACTCAGCTTTCTCTGGAAACCTCTGCCTGATCTTTCAGGTTGGAGTCACCTGTTACATGCCAACTTTGTGCTTTTTTTTTTCCCTTAAAAGTAAACACAGTTTTATATTTGTATATTTTTGTTATATGATTATTTGGAGAATATTCATCTTTTCAACTAGACTGCAAGCTCCATGAGGGGAGGAACAATTTCTTTCTCGACTCTATACCAAACATCTGAAACAGTGCTTGGCACCTAGAATGAGTTCAATAAATAGTTGTTGTCTAGATAAGTACACTTGAAGTACCTGTACTAATGAATTCAAGCCACAAATTCTGTAAGACTACCTATGTCTGCATGTTTTTCTTAAAGATTTTACTAATTTGGTCCATTCAATGCATGAGCTTGAAATTAGAAAAGTGGTTTGTTGATAATCCCCTTCAAATACTTCTCCCTTTCAATATTGGGCCTCTCTTTGCTACCAAACGTTATTTTGTCTCCCTATACACAATCTCCTGTTTCCTGATGCTTTACTCTGAATAAAGCCGTTGGGGCACTAGAGTGAGCAGCGAGATGCTATACAGATGAATCCTCGTATGGAATTCTGTTCTATAGGGAATAATATTAGAATGTTTGCAGGATAATATTTAAATTAAATTTTACTCTCAACTGATTATTTCCTTTTTAGAAACAGCCTTTTCTATTAAAAACACACTCAAAATGTTCAAATTAAATCCTTTTGTGGTAAAGTAATGGCTCAGGGCAGCTTCTAAATGGAAGATAAGGAGGCAACAGTCATTTTACTCTAGAGAGTCGTAAAATGTTTTCCCCTCCTCTTTTACTGTGACACATCACAACTAAATTGTTTATGTATTATGACCTGCAATTTTCTCTTTGGAAAAATGGTGTTGAGAGGCTTAAACGCAAGCCGTTATCAGAGAGCCATGGGTTTCTTTACTGGTCTCATGCAGGTCACCCTTCTTTAGTTATTTTAAGAAAATATAAAACTATTTCATGCATTATTTTGAATATTAGAATTGCACCAATACACAGAGTATATAATATTTGCTAATATGTGGTTTGCTTTCAATTAGTAGTATTCCTCTCTTTGCTAGAATTGTTATGATAACTAGGTAAGACCATTTCAACTGTGTCTATGACGGATCAGTACTCAGTAAACATTTTCCTTCTTTTTCTATCGATCCAGTGTTAATTTTACATAAATGAAATTTTTCATAAAACGTTTTACCTTTCAATTCACTTCTATTTTAATAACTGTCCCATTGCTAATTTTCGAAGGCCTTAGAGAATGTGGTTTGGATCCTTGTATTCGTCACACAGGTTCAGTTTAGGTATCTGATCTCTCACTCTTCTGGAAGCACTAGGATCAATCCCATACATCAACCCTTCCCCCCGTTTCCACACTGCAACATAAATCCCACAGAAGATCAAAATATCACACATTTATCTTTGCAATCAACTTATCAATATGCCTAGAAGCAAAAGATAAATTTCTTCTTTGTTTGATCAATAGAGTAATAACTGCAAGTGCTATGAATGAAGATAAAGCAATCTCTTCTATTTTCATATCCAACCACATTATTTGACTTGATCTCATCTGTGTCAGAATTCTACCGCCTGGCTACACACAATGCACAGAGCGCATTTCCTTTCATTGATTCTCAATTTCCCCATCATTAATTCCATTGACTGAGTAGAAGGCTTTCAAATTAGAGAAAAGGAAAGCTCAAACAATGAAGTTCCGTCAGTTTAGTATTACCGATTTTCTTCATTCTGTTTTGGGAGGAGGGTGGGCAGGGCTTTTACTGTTGTAGCATTTTTTCATGTTACCCCAGAGAGCAGAAGTAAAGCATGCATAATAATGAAACCATAGTGCCTAGAATAGTGCTTGATGGTATGAAGTTGAACAACAGGTGTTGATAGAACAAATCAGGATTCATAAAGTAATCAATACTCAAATATTATTCATACACTGGATAGTCAACAGATAAATATATATGGGTGGCCTACTTGTACCAAGACTGTGAAAAATGCTGCAACTATTTGGATGAAAAGTCATGATTCCGCCTCCAATGACCTTATAGCCAATTGTAGGTCTCATGTTAAATTATTACAGCACAGATGCATTGGTACAGTGGGAAGAAAGAAGATAGAGCAGCAAGTACCACCTGGAGAAGTCAGGGGGCTTCTCATTTATTCATTCTCATATCACTCATTCTCTTTCATTCTTTTGTCATAGTCCTATTCATTTGTCATATCATACACATGGGTAATAATAAAGCTAATTATCCTATTGCAGATAGGAATTAAATACTTTTTAATAGCTTTCACCTTTGATACAGGTTTCTAAAACTTGAAATCACTTCTTATATTTATCATAATCTATTCCAGCCCCAATATAATTAAATCCTACTTGATTTTACAGCTTATATATTTATTGAGCCTTAAGTGTCCTGCATTTTAATACTATATTCCTCATGTCTAGAATAATGTTAGGTTTAATAAAAAATATGTGTTAAACAAATCAAAGCACCTGTTATATGCCTTACATTCCAGTGGAAAGAGATTTAAAAAAGCAAAACATAAAATACAGTAATAAATTTTGTGAAAGGTATAAAGACAAGGTGATACCAATGGAAGGGGCCAGGTGACTATTTTAAATAGGGTGAACAAGGAAGTTCCCAAGGGAGTGACAACTGATGTGAGACAAGAAAGAGTTTGTGACAAGGTCCTGGGAAGAGCAGTCTGAGCTGACTGTTTAAGGGCTCCTCCCTTGGGAATAATCTTGGGAATCTGGAGAAATAAAAAAAAGGCAGATGTGTCTGGAGTGTAGTGAGAATAGGAGAGAGTTTATTACATACTGTGTGAGAGGTCAAATATGGACAGAACATTTTGGGGTTCTTGGAGAGCAGGATAACAAGTGTGCAATTTATTTTGTAGTCATTATAAAGTCTTTAGAGTAATGGTTCTCAAGCAGGTGACAGTTTGGGCGTTGTAGCAAATATGGACGTATTTGTGGTTGTCACAGATGGGGGGGTGCTACTGGCACATAGTGAATTGAGTCCAGGGATGTCACTAAACATTCTACACTACACAAGACAGTTCTTCACAGCAAAGAATCATCCTGCCGAAAATGTCAATAGTGTTGAGATTGAGAAACCCTGTTTTAGGTGACTGTCAGGAGGTAACCATAAAGTGATATAATCTCATTTACATTTTAATTATTCTGCATGTTTGTTGGAGATTAAATTATGCAGCAGAAAGCACAGAACCTGAATGACCACAAGAGATTTTTGTAGTGGTCAAAAAATTAGACATAATAGCATTTACACTGATCAGATATTTTCTCTGTGTAGTTTTATTTCTGAAAATGATTAAATTTGTGCCATAGATCAACTCATATAATAAGTCATACTCTTAACTAGGTCCTAATGCATTTGTATTCTCTTCACCTCTTGCTGCAAAGTATTGCAGCTTTAACAACTTCAACAATAGAGAAGACAAGGGATCAATCCATCATCAACAGAATAGTTAATATTTCAGTGAAATCTCATATTGATCATACCCCAGCCCCACAATGTTCTTTTTTTATTTATTTTGCTCTCTTCAGGGTCATAATAAATAAAATATGGCATTTTTCCCCATGACGATTTATACTACCAGAAGGAAGATGTAATGTGAAAGCCGAACATTCTCCATTAGCTATTATTTATATACTATTTCTACTTGTCAAATATTATTCACAGAAGATCAAAATATGATGGTGATATTTTTTTTCTCTTCAGTTCTAGGCATTTTGATTAAGTTGTTACACATTCATATATCATTCAGTGAAAAACAGTATTTGAACTAAAGCCAAAAAGAGCAGAAATAGTTTTGATAGTTCAGAAAACAATTCAGTCTTCCAGGAACTGGGAATTTTGAAAGAATTTTCAAGTCTGTCATGTGCTTTGGATCTAAAGCTAATGAAAACAACATTCTGTTCAAAGACCTGTGGTCACCATGAATCACTGACATTTTAAGTATAATCTTTATAGCAAGCTATTCATTCAAATTTCAGGTCTGCCATTTATATTTTTGGACAAATCACAGTCAAATCTCTCCCAGCCAAGTTTACCTCTCTGTACACTGAGGATGATATCAGATATTAAATAACAAGACAATGCATAAGACATACGGTACACGCTGTTAATGTGAAACCAAGGAGTTAAAAGGAATCCTGTTCAGATTTCTATCCAAGTTGTGTAGTCATTGTTGGATTGTAAGGTTTTAATGTGACAGGATCATTTTATTTGGTTAACTCTTCATCAAAACCAGGGATAAGAACTGATGTGAATGTTGCCTGTGTCCTTCCACTTTAATTGTCCAAGTGAAACACACATTTAGACACTTTATCAGCCAGACCCTGACTCTCAACTGCCCTGGCTGACATTGCAGAGATCAGTCAAGTGGTAAATCCCTATCTGCTCAGTTCACAATTGTAAGAAAGAGCAAAAATCCCCTTAGTTATTTGAGCATGGCAGAGAACTTAAGAGAGATTGGACTTTCAGGTGTATAGGTCTCTGAGGAAAAAAACAAAGGAAAGGTTTATCCCCAAGAATGAGTGGGGAAACTTATCACAGAAAAAGAGAAAAAGGAAGGGCTGAAGGGAAGAAAATGGAAGGAAAGGGAAAGTAACACTTTCTAGTACTTATTTTGTGTCCATGTGTGGAGCATGAATTTCGGATATGTGATCTCATTTAATACTCCAAACCTAAGAGCGAGAAAAGAATTTTATTCCTATTTATAGATGAGAAAACTGGGATTACAGAGAGAAGTTGATTAAATAAATTGCCTACATATTTACAACTGGAAAATAGTAGAACTGCGATTTTCACATGAATGTTGTCTCCACACAAAGCCAGTAATCTCTCTACTGCGGTACGTTTTCTATCTGAATCATAGTGCTTTGTGAAATGACATGTCAATTAAGCATTGACCACAACAGCAAAAAATACTTTCGCATCATATTTACATTCAAGCAAATACTTGAAACAAAAATTGAGACAAACAGAGAAAGACAAATACTATATGATTCCACTCATATGTGAAATTTAAGAAACAAAACAAATGAGCAAAGGGGCAAAAAAAAAAAAAAAAGAGAGAGAGAGAGAGGCAAACCAAGAAACAGACTCTTAGCTATAGAGAACGCATTGATGATTACAGAGGGGTGGTGTGTGGGAGGATAGGTTAAACAGGTGATGTGGATTAAGGAGTGTACTTGACGGGGTGAGCACCAGGTGATGTATGGAAGTGTTGAATCACTGTGTTGTACACCCGAGATTTCTATTACACTGTATTAACTAATTGGAATTTAAATAAAAACTTAAAATTGAGACAAAGACACAGTGATGTAGCTCACACAAAAAGTAAGGCTATAAAGGTTATATATCAGCAGTCTCAAATGATCATACAGAGGTGATTAATTAGGATTTAATTTACTCTAAGATTTTAAGAGAACAATGTAAAGTAACCCTTAACCTACATGTTATTCGTTAAAAATGAAAACAAAAACTATTTTTTCCACAGAATACATGATAATGTTTTCTGACACTAGTTTGATCTGACAAGCTTTGTTTTCTGACACTCCTTTGATTTCCTCTTTAGGACTCTTGACATTTAAGTAAAACTACCAATAAGTGAGAGTATTTCCCTAAGTTCAGCTGTTTCATTGTCTCATTTAAAAAGATGTTTACTTAGAAACTGCATTCAACTATGCTTTGTCCTGACCTTTCCTTTTCTGGATAAAAGAAAAAAAATACATAAATCTTTACAAAAAAGAGTAATGAAAACACTTGAAAAATATAATATGGCTGAAAATAATAATTATAGGAAAGACTTTTTAAAGCAGCAAATATCTATAGTTTATATAGTTTATAGTATAGTTTATAATATTCTCAACAAAGCTGTTACCTATCAATACTGTTTTCCTGCTCACAATTTGAGTAAAATATTCTTATATATTCTGAATACAGATGTTCAACTTTCTCTCTTCTGAAACTGGCACATAACTTTGTGGATTTGGATTAAGGTCAAGTAATTTCTAATTATTGGTCATCAACCTTTAGAAAATTAGACTCACAATTAATGAATATATAAATACATAAACACATAATTCATAGGTGAAAAGAGCAACCACTTTTTTACAACTATATGTACAGTTAGCTTGGATGTGTCAGCAGAATGAACTCAAATTAGGAGTCATGAGTCCCTGGGGAATTGGGAAATTGATTCAAAATTTCTAAGTTTCTTTTGCCTCATCTGTTCATTGTTCAGAATGTGACAAGATGATCCCTTCTGGCTTCGAACCATCTGACCTTCAGCCTAGTTTCTTCTGCTGAACTAATTTATTTTGTTTCAACCATCTTAGAACTTCTCTATTTCCTTCTGGCTCTGGGAAAAATAAAGAAGTAAAAGAGTTTGGTTGGTTGGATGGATGGATGGATGGATGGATGGATGGATGGATGACAGGTAGATAAAGATTTAGAGTAAATATCTATCCTGTAAAAACTAACAATAGGTAATGACTATTTTCTTAATAAACAAATGCCAATGAAACAATTCTCTCTCTCTGAACCCAATGGAGAATTTCACTAGGAATATTTGATGATAAAGACTCCCAGGCCGAGCTGCAGTTTTAAAAATTGCTTCAGGAAAAGAATATTTTAAAACTATTTTATGAATATATTTCTTAATCAAAAACATTTTTAGACAAATATTTTAATGTACTTCACATGGAAAATGCAAAACATTTCTAAATTAACAAGGAAGATTAAAAGTGAATAAAGGTAAAATACTTAAGATTTTAAAACTGAATCAAAATTATTTATGTAGCAAGGAAAAGTTACCAGATTCAGAGCTCTCAACTCAGACTTATTGGGATATAACCTTAAAAAAAGATTTAACTTTCATAAGTCCCAATTTTCTGTTGTGAAATGGATTAACCAAACATGGATTGATACTATATTTGTCAGTTATTTATAAATTGTAATCTCAATATCAATATCCATCATGAAACTATTATATATATGTAGATAGTTGTATTTCTCTGAGGCAAATTTTTTATTGATTTCTGAAAATTGCTTCTCTTGCGGTTTTATGACATCTCTAATTGGTTTCTCTTGAGAAAAACCAGGTTTAGTCTATTATCATTTCCTTTCCCTAAATTTGCTTGCCTGTGTTTTTGATGAAGGCTTCTGATTTCTCAGACTGGAGGGGGAAAAGAAAAAAAAAAAAAACCTCTTAGGTTTTACTTAGGCTTCTTTCCATTTTTATATTTTTGGGTTCCGTTAAAAAAAAAGAAAAGAAAAAACAATGTCTACTTCTAAAGTTTAATTTTCTTCAAGTAATAAGCATCTTAATGTGAACCAGAGAAAAGCATCTTGAAAGAGGAAATACTAAAGGGGTAGCTAATGTCTTAGATGCCCAGAAATCTCTGCAAAGATTATTCCTATTTTTATTTTTTTTCCTTAACCATTTTTTTTTTAAAGTAGTTCTTTGGTACTTTGTCCTTTGCTTATATGTAAAGGGTAGAATAGTCATTACAGGAAATGAAGACTCCATTAGCTTGAGTGGTGCCCTTTGGCTGATAGACATAATATTCTTAAACTAGAGTACTTTGCACTGCCAATCTCTACTAATGGAGAATCACTACATGTATATCTATGGCCATCCTAAAATACTTTTTCTCTTTATAAAGAATTGGACAGAAACAGGTAGAACATGAAAAATCATTCATTAAGTGCAGCAAGAAAGCCATTAGGATCATAATTCCCAAGCATTAAGGAAGAGAAAATGAGCCTTGGAGAAGAATAATCTTATGTATGTACATATGTCATCAAGCTTACTTCTAATGGGGAAAAAGAGAGAGGTGAAAATGCTCCAAATGATATATAAAGACTTTTTTTCTGAGAGAAACAGTACCTTCATAAATATCCAAATAAGGTGCTTGCAAAAGTCTCTCAACCTATCTAACTTAACATAAAATGTTAAGTGAATCCCTTTTGCCTCTGGTAAAAATATATTTTGCAGATTTCTATTTCAGAGATTGATGGCTCAATCTTAAAAGCCAGTGTAATGGAAGAGGCGAAATGAATAAAACTAGCTAAAGAATAAAGTAAATAAAAAATGCTATCTCTGTGCTTTTCTATACAAAATTTTCTAAATTTAGTTCAGTGAAATTGAAAAATCTGTTAATGCTAATTACTACATTAGCTACCAGTGATATTTTCCTTATAAATGCGTTTATTAAGCTTCTTATGGTGACGTAAGACTGATTGACAGTTGTGTGGGTAGGCAGTTGTGATTCCTAGTCAATGTTTACCAACGGAGAAGCAGAGAAGTAGAAGCAGAATGACTTAAATTGTGAACCCAATACATGCATCTAACTCTGCAATTAAGGCTTCATGACCACACTAGAAGTTTCATAGGGGCACACCTCCTTTCCTCTATCCCAGAAAATAGCCATCTAAATATTTCTGATGTTTGGTTCACACGTAAGACATCTTCAAGTTACTACTCTGTTTTAGTAACAAGTAAAAGGCTGAACAGTCAAAAATCAACACTTTTTGGATCCTTAAGAGAGGAGAAAACAGAGCAAACCATTGCTCCCAATATTGGAGAGACGGAGGAATACAGAGACGTAGCTTACCTGAGGAGACACTCAGAGGAAACCACCTCAAGAATCAGTATCCAGGTAGGAAAACTGGACGTGAAATTGACGAATTGCCAGAAGCTCAGTGTGGATAAGTCAGGAGTTAACTTCCAGGAATTTGACCAGATTCTCAAGGTGAACACTGAACGAAAATCCCCTGACGCTTCTGGCAGGGAGAGGGGAGAAGGAACCATGTTGAAAAACACAGGAGCGTTCTATTCTTCTTAACGAGGACTGCCTTCAGGGGAAACTAATTAACCTGAGGATAACCTGCTGGGGTATTATCACAGCCTAACTGACTTGGGTGAAAGGAAATATCCAACTCCAATTTGCTCTACCTATCCTGTTTCACAAAAAAAAAAAAAAAAAAAAAGGAGGAAAAACACTGAGAAGCTCTATGAAGTTCCTCATACAGATTAATAGGTTCACTAAAAACCTGAGTCCTAATTATAGGACCATAGAATGCCTCCCCTGACCACACATCTCACCACCACATTACTAAAGCCTATTTACAGAAATTCCTTTCACTCTGTACATCTTGCCCAGCTGTCAGGGAAAAGTACAAGGCCAACCGAAGGACAAAAACCACAACTTTAAGACAGAGAGAGAACACATCAGACCAGGTGAAGTAGGGATGTTGGGATTATAAGCTATGATTGTTATGCTAAAGGCTCTGGTGGATGAAGTAGACAGCATGCTGGAACAGATGAGCTACCTAAGTGGAGAGAGAAATCCTAAAAAAAGAACCCCCTTCCCCCACCGAAATATTAAAGATAAAAAACACTGTAACAAATATGAATCTTTTTGATGAGCTTGTTAGTAGATTGAACAGAGCTGAGAAAAAAAAATCCAAGCTTGAGGACATATCAGTAGAACCCTTGAAAACCAAAAGGCTAGGAGAACGAAGGCTAGAAAAACAGAACAGAATATCTAAGGACTGTGGGACAACCACAAAGGTACTTGCAGCTGCATAATGGGAATGCCAGATGAAGTAAGAGCAAAAACAGAAGAAATATTTGATAAAATAATGACTAACAACTTCTCCCAAATTAATGTCAGACATTAAACCACATATCCAGGAATCTCAGAGAACAATACTCAGAATAAATGCAAAAACTAAAAATCCTAAAACTCAACTTTTTCTAGTCATAATTTTCAAGCTACAGAAAATCAAAGATAAAGAATGAATTCTGAAAGAAGCCAGAGGAAGAAAACAGCTTACATAGAAGAATTATATCCAACCAAACGCATGACCCATGAAAGAATTAATCAGCAAACTGGACTTCATTAAAATTAACAACTTATGTTTTGCAAAAGACAATATCAAGAGAAAGAGAAGACAAGCCACAAACTAAGAGAAAACATGGGAAAAAGACACATCTGACAAAGGACTGTTGTCCAAAATATACAAAGAACTCTTAAAACTCAACAAGTAGAAAACAAAGAACCCAATTAAAACATGGGCCTAAGACTTTAAGAAATACTTTACCAAAGAATATATACCTCAAACAGTGACACTCTTGGGGGCTAGGGTCTTTAAGGAGGTAACTAAGTTAAAATGAGGTCCTGAGTGTGGGCCCTAATCCAGTATGACTGGTGTCCTTATAAGAGGAGATTTGGACATAGGTACATACAGAGAGAAGACCATTTGAAAACTCAGGGGGGAGAAGACTATGTACAAACCAAGAAGAGAGGTCTCAGAAGAAACCAACCCTGTGATACCTTGATCTCAGACTTCTACATAAATACATTTATGTTGTTTCAGTCACCAAATCGGGGACCCTTTTGTAACGCAGCGGGAGTACACTGATACAGTTGCCCAGTTGAAAAGTGGTGGGAAGAAACAGAGTCAAGGAGCCACCATGGACATAAAACCAAATTCTAAACTATTTATAGGAAGAACCAAATGGAAAGCCGTGTTGTCTTCTGACATTAGTGGTAGTGGCGGGAGGGAGAGTAGGAAGCAAGAGAACAAGAAAAGCAGAAGGTATAAAGGCAAGGAAGGCAGGGAACATGACAGAACTCACATAGCAAGGTGACTCCTTCAGAATGAAGTGCTGGATTACAAATATGATGACAAGATGAATGCTAACCCTTGCAGACTCTGGATTTTATTCGTGTACAAAAATAGTCATTGTTTCATATGAAATGTAAAGTGAATGCTAACAGTGCACTAACATTATTTTTTAAATCTCAGTATCACAGACATTTCAAAGCAACTGAAAAGCAAGAGAGGCTGTTTTAAGATGTTTATTTTTAATAAAACACTACTTCCATACTTGGATTGCAAATTTTCCAGAGTCTAAATCACAATAAATATAAAACATTGAACACCAGAGAATTTTAACTATCTCCTTGAACAATGTAAACACAATACTTACAGAGCTTTGTGAAAGAAGGAAGTGTTCTCTTTTTAAATCTGTAACCAGATGTGAGATTACTGGTCTTTGTTTCAACCACAATGACGAAGGAGAGGAAGAAATTAATTGCAATTCTGATGAATGGAATGCCTGACAAAATAATAGTTTTTAGCAGATCATTGTTTTCACTCTTTAATTTCTATCCAGCGAAGTTTTATTTCAATGGTACATCATCATAATTGCCATTTTTATAAACATCAAACTGTGCAGGTGCGATTGCAAACTCACCCTCTGCGGCAAATACAACGAACTAAAAAAAATGTAGAGCAGATTATGAAATTGCAGAATTTCTTTGAGCATATGGTGATATGTAGAATGTCTGCTTTAAAGAAAACTGGAAAATGACGGGCCCTTCCAAACTGGTAGCCAGCCATAAGCAAAAGAGCCCCTAGGTTTTTATATTTGCTTATTTAATAATTCACTTCCATTGCCTTTCACAGATTTTGTCCTTCTGCCATGTGTGCTCTACTGTAATATTAGGTTTAGTGCATTTATGTCCTTCAAATTAGCCCTTAATTAGATATCAGCACTGAATTTCTCATTGGTCAGTGAGTAAGATAGGAGTTAAATTCAGGTTGGCTCATGAATGGAACATCTTTAAGGGTACCGCGGGATGCCACGGCAACATTGACATGATTAGTGGGACATGTAATTTCCCAAAAGCTCATTCCATGAAATTTGAGATTAAACACTAAAATAAGTTTCTTATTCTTCAAGCTTGGGCGTCAGCTCATGTGCTTTGGGTACTGTCTAAGGACCTGACGATATACTCAATGTAGAAATGTGTATTTCAGGCATTAGAGCTCAGTTTTTAGCTGTTTTTCATTAATTCATATATAAATTGCAAACTCCAGCTCAAGTCTAAAGAAAAGAAAAACTGATAACACATACAATTAATTTCACTTTTTAATAAATGTATCAGATTAGTGCATGATTCATATGATAATCTGAGAAAAAGATTATAAATATAGTATTATTTTTTGGTGACCAGAAATATTTACTACCCACAATATGTTCCCACTTAGCTGTTTAATTGCTAAAATTTCACTATGATGAAGTCATTCTTTTGGGCTAATACTAAATTACTTCTTTCTCCTAAGAGAATGGTTATATCAACATTCACCCTGAAAGTTTCTTTTCATGGCTTCATAACATCTTAGCTTTGGAAATATACTTAGTGGAATTTATTTAGTCAAACCAATTTTATGCATGAACCTCCTCTCCAACCTCTCTGAAATTTGTTTTCTCTTTGAAAAATACTCCATGGCTCAGAAGACACTTCCATTCCATTTTTTAATCCTTCTAATTTTAGGAAAAAACACTAGAAAAACATTTTCCATTCTCAGAAAAAAAAAATAGCGGATTTTTGCTGTTCTGACTGGCTTCTGTAGTTACATACAAGAAATCAGTCTACGGGATCACTTTTTAGATATTTGAAAATGTTTATCATGTTCCTATTTAACCTTCCTTGTTTTAAACTAAATAATCTTACTTCTTTCAATGATTTCTTCTACGGGATACTTTCTTGATGATTTACTTAAGAAACTCAATTGATAATGGTAAAAAGTTAATATGTGCCAGGTGGTCTTCCAGGTGTTTGTATGGTGGTGACTAAACACAGCTCCTGCATTCATGGCTTTTAGAGTTGAAGGAGGAGAGAGACAAAACAAGTAAGTAAATAAGCATAAAAGTCTGACAATTATTAAATGCTATGGAGGAGACTCTGAGGGGGCCATGAGAGAGAATTACAAGAATTTAACCAGCTTACAAATAGCCAGGCATACATAAGTGGAGTCAAACGAAAGAAAGAAGGATGTTCTAGAGAGAAGGAACAGACAAATGACAAATTGGAAGAATATATTGACAATTTCAATCACAGGAAAAGCACTACTACCCTGAATATATAGACAGTTATCAAAATCAAATAGATATATCTAGGATTCTAGAACAGGAAAAGACATGAGTAGAAAAACTGATGGAATTTGAATACTGTGTGTAGTTCAAAAAAGTGTTAATTGACTGGTTTTGATAGGTATGCTATGGTTATGTAAGATATTAACATTGGGGGGACTGGGTGAAGACTATAACTTTCTGTAATACAAAATTAGTTCAAATAAAAATGTAAAAAAAAAAATCAAAGCATCTGTAAAGGAAAGCACCTTACAGAAAAATGCAGACAAAGGTCCCTTAAACATGTGAAAAGATTATGAAATTTACTCATAGTAGAAGAAATGGAAAATAAAACTTTAGTAAGATCTTTTCCACTGTGACAATGCTTGGCAGAAATTTTATATGATAACAATAAACTTCTTAGATAAATCTCTGAAAAAATAGTCACTATCTGACTTTGCTTGTCAGACAGCAAAATGATGCAACCACTATTGATGGGAATTTGGTGAATTTACATCAAAATTACAAACATGACTATCTCATGAAAATTGCACTTACAAGAATTTAGAAGACTAATGTGCTGCACTTATGAGAAATTGTCATTGAGCTACACTCCCACCAACATGAAACAATATGTGCACACGATTATTGCTTATTCATTCCGGAATGATGTGGCAAAGCAAAACAATGGAAACCACATGCATGTTATTCATAAGAGACTGGGCTGAAAATCCTATGGTGCATTCACATAATGCAGCACCATGACACTTAATCACAATGAGGAAGACCTCTATAGACTGACAGTATTTTTCAGCATGAATTGTCAAATGAAAAAGGACAGGTATGAAAGAATGTATATGGTAGGCTACTTTTTGTGTGAGACAGAAGGAGAAATGCGAATGTGTGTGTTTGTGTGTGTGTGTGTGTGTGTGTGTGTGTGTGTGATGTTCATGTTTATTTTTGCAAAAAGAAAAGAAACGGAGAAAAGATAAACCAGATATTAATGGAAAATGTTACTTTTGCAGCATGAGTAGTATAGATGAGGGACTAGGAATGGGAGTCTGAATTTTCCAAGTATATTTTTTAAAATGGTTTGAATTTTAATACACGTCCATGTTTTGCAAATTTGAAATACAAAATAAATTATGGAAAAAACTTTCAAATTGACTAAAAATAGAAATTATAAAATTCAACTTTATATCAAATTCAAAGTATGAAAACAGACTAAATAATTTTTTCACATAACTTTTTAACACCCTTCTCAAGGAATAAATTCTAAGGGCAAAGAGATCTTTAAAAAAAAAAAAAAAAACAACCCAAAGTCTTGAGATTGATTTATAGGTCTGTTGTTGGTAAAGGCACTGGTGATAGGACTCAAAATTATTTTTAATATATTCACGAATAGGGGAAGTGAGTATATATACTGAATATTTTTGGAAACCAGAGATTTCACTGACTAAGAAGATAAAGGTAAATGTGAAGTAGGGAGAGTAAGGATGAATGCTGTGGGGTTGGTTGAGAATTGGACATATTAATATAGGTTTGTATTCTGTAAAACTATTTTTCTAGGGGTATCCACTCAGAGGGCTTAGAAATAATGACACCTCAGTATCCTAAGGATGTCTAGGCCCCAGATATTGGTTTCTAAATACCATTTCCTAGTAAAACAAACCAGGCTCCTTGCAGAAATGAATGGTTCTGAATTTAGACAGAAAAAGCATAAAATGAATTTAGAACACTGTGCCTGAAAACAAGGACATAGGAGCTAGTGTGTTGGGACTTCCATGTATCAAAGATGAGACAATTTGAACATTAAACTGAATATTGAATAATAAGATAGATTATCACACATGGAATTTTTAGAAATTACACCTGTAGTGATACTAAAAATAATAATAATGATGATGATGGCAATGATAATAATAGAGATGAAGAGCAAGAGAAGGGGGGCTCTCTTTTATAGGAAAATTCTAGGTAATACATGTAGAAGAAATGATAGAATTAGCAAAACACCATTTCATAATCCCGATGTAATAGTTAATCCAGGTAAGGGTCATCAAAAGGTGCTAAAACCATTTGATAAAATGTTTCAGAGGAACTGAGTATGCACATAACCACCTTCCAGAAAGACTACCTTTTATAATTTCTATTGACCAGGCCCCTAATCAAGTCATCAAATTCAACACTATGAATATTGTGAAACAGAATGTTACACACCTCCAGGATTGATGCGCTAAACATACAAACATCACTTTTGTAACATTCTTTCCCAATGTGTGGAATCTTAACCTAGTAATGAGGAAACAACTGGTTACATGTAGAATGTAGGATGTTTTGCAGGGCAGGTGGCATAAACTCCATGAAAAAGCATATGCTGTGAAAAAAAAAAGAGGTAAAGGGGCTGTCTTAGATTTAACGTAACTAATAAAGCATACAAATCAAATACATCGACTTTTACTGGATCTTCGACTTTAAAATAATGATAAATGAAATTTTGGTGCAAACTAAATATAGACTATATATTAGATTGTATTATTGAATTAATGTTACTTTTCATTAGTGCTGCAGCAAATGTCTTTATTCTTATGAGATGCTTGCTAAAGTATTTTGGGATAAAGCGTCATGGTCCCTTCAATTTATTTTCAAAAGATTGACGGGGTGGGAGAGGATGTCGACAACTGTTAAAAAATGTCACTCTTTGGTGACTGTAGGCAAATACATGCAGTTGTTAACCGTATCTTTTTTTTTTTTAACCTTTTCTTATGAGTAACAGAGGTGGAGGAATGCCAAGTAAATTAAAATCATATATTGAGTTTATAACAGAGTAATATTCATTTCAAGCTCTTCTAAAGTACCATTTACATCTACAATAAAAAACAGAATATAAACAGATGTCCTCGGAATTTCAACTCTTTCTTTTATGTGTTTATGACTAATCTGTTCTGACTTGTTTCTTACCAATAAATCCTTTTGAGGTCGTGATACTTTAGGTACCCTCAAGTGAATTAAAGCACTTGAAAACTCCGCATTGAAGTCAATCAACTCTTATTTAATGCCTATTGTGAACCACGTGCTATGTTGGCAACTGGAAAATAAGAATGAATAAAAGTCTCACACTGTACTGTGGTATAATATGGTAAGTATAAGTAAATGTAAACCAGAGAAATATAAACAAGAAATATTTCAGAAGGAAAATGAGGCGAAAACCAAAACCATTTAAATTCCTCATGATTTTGCTCTTCAGTGACATTGAAGCTACTTTTTTTTTTTTTTTTTTTTTTTTTTTTTTTGTCTTTCGGTTGAAGATGGAGAGAAAGTGATATGAGCACCTGGAAGCAATTTGCAGATAAATTCAATCATTTGGGGATGTATTCTTGCATCGTTTGCCCTTTTATAAAGGACAAAGAAAGACAAAAAAATAAAAAGGAAGGATGCGAGAAAGGAGCTTCTGAGATAGCTAGATGTTAAAATCATTATATATTTTGGAAATACTAGACTATACATAAGTGTGCCTGTCTATAATTTGCTCTAACTGTTGCAATTTAGGAAATGGGAAGAAAATGTGATCTAAAACTGTATACTAAAATAAAACTAAGAATTACTCTTAGGAGACCATTATGGGTGGAATTGTGTACTCTCAGAAGTTCTGTTGGAGTCCTAACCTCCAGTACCTCAGAATGTGACCTTAGTTCGAAATAGGATCATTGCAGGCATAACCCATTAAGATGAGGTCATACTGGAGTACGAAAGGCTTCTAATCCAATATGACTGGTGTCCTCATAAGAACAGAAGAGACAGAGATACACACACCCACCAGGGGGGAATATCATGGGACAACAAAGGCGGAGATTGACAGCTGCAAACCATGGGACTCCAAAGACTGACAGAAAACCACCGAAGCTGACAAAAGCAAAGAAGGATTCTCCTCACAGTTTTCGTGAGGGAACATGGCCCTGTTAACACTTTGATCTTCGACTTTTAGCCTCCAGAACAATGAGAGAGTAGATTTTTATTGTTTTAAGCTGCCCAGTTTGTGGTACTTTGTAATGCCAACTCTAGGAAACCAACACAGAAGCATATGAAGATTAATTCTATGCCTTCCATTATATGTTTAGGCAACAAAAAACCCCCAAAACTATCAGTGGGATGTACTTCTGTAACATGTCAAATATATACTCAAAAGCTCTGTTTCCTGAAAAGATCAAATACAGATGTTATCTGTAACAACACTTCAAAATTACCTCTGAACTTTCTTCTGGGAAACTGCCAGAGTTGGAACCAAGGCCCTCACTTTCATGAAACATGAAAGCTGCAAGGCCTGACCATCAGATGAGTTTTAGTTTACATCTCTTTTTATTCTGAAGATGTAGGACAAATCTTCTCCAAGCAGTTTATAAAATATTCTCAGGCCTTTGTTTAGGAGTTAATAATAATCCTAGTACTCATGCCTTCTTCCGACCCTCTGTTTTCCAACTGAGGCAAAAAGAAAAATCAAGTGAAAATCCTATATCAAATCAATAATACCTCCTAATACCTTCCAATTTTATATACCAATGATATCTCAATAAAACTAAAAATCAATCAAAAATCAGATTGTTCGCAAACTTACAAGCCTTTATTCATAATTATGGTAAAAAATTGATTAAGAACTATGGTTAAGCCAGGAAGTATAAGAAGGATTTAACTATCCCCACAATTCCCAAGTGACTTAGCGTCTGCAGAAGAGATTCTAGTCTCAATTTGTACCCCTGTTTACAGCTGAAGAATATGGGTGG
Source organism: Ursus maritimus (assembly GCF_017311325.1). NCBI lineage: Eukaryota > Metazoa > Chordata > Mammalia > Carnivora > Ursidae > Ursus > Ursus maritimus. Next base: position 24,542,148 of record NW_024424786.1, read on the forward strand.
TATCCCACAAGTTTCCATCTTTGTGTGTGTGTGTCCTACAGAAGGTGCAAGAAGGAGTATTGCATCTGGATGCTTGTCTTTACCACAAAGATTCTTAGCCAGTAGTAAAATGTTGTCTAAGAATAGCCTAGAGGCTCACCAACAAAATGTAGAAGCAGAATCAGGCACATATGGGATGGAGTTGAAGAAAAATAAATAATTCCTTATCTAGGAACCATGAACTATCATATTCTTTTTTTTTTTTTTAAGATTTTATTTATTTATTTGACAGAGACAGCCAGCGAGAGAGGGAACACAAGCAGGGGGAGTGGGAGAGGAAGAAGCAGGCTCCTAGCAAAGGAGCCTGATGTGGGGCTCGATCCCAGAACGCTGGGATCACGCCCTGAGCCAAAGGCAGACGCTTAACGACTGCGCCACCCAGGCGCCCCGAAATATCATATTCTTGACTTTAGTGTGCAAGTCATCAGCTGCAGATAGTTCCAAATTTGGTGATACTGTGAGGCATTGCAAATGTCTGTATGTTGTTTTTATGTATACATGCCACAATGTATTTTTAACAATTTTACATAGCTCTGTTAGACAAAGCATCTGCATTCATTTATGAAACACTCAAATCACGTTAAAGAAAGCAAAGCATTTTTTTTTTTTGAGAGAGAGAGAGAGAGAGAGCACGTGTGCCAGGTGTGGGGATTGGAGGGTAGGGGCAGAGGGAAATGGACAGAATCCAAAGCAGGCTCCCAGAGCCCTGAATGTGAAGCTGATGTGGGGGTTGACCTCAAGACCCTGAGATCATAACCTGAGCCAAAATGAGGACTGGGATGCTTAACTGACTAAGCCACCCAGGCTCCTCAAAACAAAGCATTTTTAAAAACTCTCATGTTTCAATTGGCTTTTAAATTGAAATGCTTGGTCCCATTTTGAAATATCTACTCTTGATTGTCACCATTCCCAAACGGAGTTACTTTGTCCTGTATCAAATACGATTATAGGTCTTGAGCTGACTAATCTATAATGTGTAGATCTTGTTTCTGAAGGTATACATGAATATTTTATGAAAGAGAAAAATCTTTATTTTCAAATTTTAATACCAAAGAAAGTTATTGGTGGAGATATATGTTTAACATGAAAGAACAATTATCTTCTCAGAGCACACTAGTATTTTTAAAATATCCTAGGGCATTTCAAACCCCCTGGCCTTACAGATAAAACACCTTGATTGTAATTAAGAAATCTGGCAATAATCAGTAAAATGCACAGATTAGCCTTAACTGATACAGTTCAGAGCCCAATCGATATTTTTGCTGGTTCCTTAGCAATTGATTACATGGATTATTATGTTTAAATCTGTGCATCATTCTTCTATTTAGTATCTTCCACCACATCTTTTTAGGAGGCTGGAATTCGGTTACACTAGTCCCCTAAACCTGCTTCTAAACTTTCTTGAAGTTAATTTCTCAATCTCATATATTACCATATGGCAGGTTCCCCTGAAGCAGTTTGTTTGAGCCCACTCTGTACTACCAGCCCTTCTTGTCTTCATCTGAATAGATTTCTTTGGAAAAGTAACTGGTCATTACCTAATCACCTCTCTACCCCAGAAGATCTGCTAAAATTCTGAGAGTGTTCCAGTTACAAATTTCTGCATAACAAGCTACCTCATGAGTGAGTGGCATAAAACAAAAGCCATTTTATTCTGCTCATAGATTCCGTGGGGCAGGAATTTGGACAAGGCACAACTGCTGGTGTTTGACTCTGTTTCACACTGTCTGGGGATTTCCGCTGGGAAGAATCGCCTGAATTTGACTCAAAGGCTGGGGTGGGGGTGTGGCTACACTCAGCTGGAGGCTTATCATTCACAAACCTGGCACCTGGGCGGGGATGACCGCAGTGCTGAGCTTAACTGACTCTATCCCCTGGAGCTACGAACGTCCCTTCCATGTTCTTTGGACTTCCTCACAGCATGGCTGCCTCACTGTAGTTGAACTTTTCATAAGGTAGCTCAGGGCTCCATGAAAAAGAGCAGAAGTGTCATGGCTTTATATCTGCTAGCCTTAGAAGTCACCTGGAGTCAGGACTGCTGTACTCTATTGGTTAAAGCAGTTACAAGTCTGTACAGATAAAGGGGAAAGGCTATAAATGCTATCTATCAATGGGAGGAGTGTTAAAGAATTTTCAACTACATTTTACAATTATCTCACGGTTTCAACAACTCAATGGATATAGGACAGATGAATCCTTTCTACTCTCTTCTGAAAGCTCAAAACGGGCACTTTGTGGGAGACCTGATGTCATATATGAAGGAGAGATGTACCACTCACTTGGCAATGCTCTAGTAAGTCTTCTGTGTAACCTCGTGACTAGAAAGGATGCGAGGTTACAAGGGGACTTCCTAAACATGCCTATTTGCCCCAAACAAGAGGAGAATTGCCTTCTAATTATAGCTTGTCAATATGTTTTACACAATCCTTAGCGAGAACAAAAATTCCAAAGAGAATTTCTTCTCCAGAAGAAAATTAGGAATAATACTAAAACTCAAGAAACACAACAATGATCATTTAATAAGCTTTTATTATTTGCTAGGCACCATGCTAAGTGCTTAAACTTCTTTATTATTTCACTAATCCTCAAAACTATTTTATGAAGATGGTATGATGGTTCATGTACTATCGATAAAATCAGCAAGGTTGAGCAATTTGATCAGAGTGACACAGCTAAATTTGCCACAGCAGATATCTGTACATGTGCTTTTCCGACACATAAGAACTCTGCTCTGGGAAGTTGGTTTTGGTAAGAGCTGGGAAATGCACAAGCCCGAAAACAGGTATCAGGTGACTTTACTTCAGACGAGGGGTTATCCTGTAGCTAGGACGAGTAAACTCAGATTAAAGGGGAAGATTCATGTACTTGGCTAGTTTCACCGTGCAAGCAGACGTTTATAGGATTTCATTCTGTTTTAAAGTTGAGAATTCTTTGCATTAAAAACTCTCTCTTTTTTTTTTTTCTTCTGTTAGAGTCTATAGGGCACACTGTGGGTTTTGGTCCCATTTTCTCTGGAGTATTCAGGTTGCTATCACTGGCTGACTTTATGAGAGACCATTTGAAAAAAGGTAATTTGGAACATTGTCTATTTAATGATAGAAGCAGAGATTCAGCCATTTCATATATAGTCCATACTCCTGTTTTTTATAAGTCAAGGAAAAATAAAAAGTGTTAAGCGGGGAGCAAAAAAGCAAAGAACCTTAACATGGTAAGTATAAGCCATCTTTAAGAACTACCATCTGACTTATGGGCCACGACATTGAATACTGATTGCTAATAGGTAGGAAATGGGTCTAACACAATGTCAAAAATTTCAAAATAGTCCTTTAAGAGAACTTTGTCATCAAAGGGTATAAGAAATCGGAATGGTTTGCCAAGGGAGTTAGAATTTCAAACTTTCGCTACAGTAAAAGAAAAAGTAAAAAGAAAAAAAAAAACAGCAAACATGTGTTCATTTTTAAATTGCTAGAACATTTTGCATTGATTTCTATTTTCTTATAGTTTGCTGGAGAAACTAGAAAATGCAATTCCATTGAAAAACTCCCAACTCCAGCAGTAGGGAATGGAGAACTATAAAATGACCAGGCATAGAGCCGAATAGCTGGGAGCTCACATACAAACGTAGGCCAGGTGGGAGGGGAGAGCCACCGGGACACTCACAGGAGGTAAAAAGACTGATAGTTTATACAGACAGAGACAGGAAGGTAAGAAGGCGAGGGCTGGAGCATCATGATTGCTGTAGTTGTGAGTCTTCCTGCCTGGGATATTCTTTATACTCACACTGAGCTTCAGTTCTGACATTTATGCTTTGCTCATTCCATCCCTGTGAAACCAGGACTAACTCTACTTAATTAGAAAAGAAACCTCAGTAAGCACAGGCTTTTATTTTTCCTAAATGGGAAAGGGGATGCCATAGATAATTGTTTTGTCATCAAGGCAAGATCAAATTGCTGACCCTCTAATTATATTGGGCAAAATAACAACGGATCTTACTGATGGCTCTCCTAATTCTGGAGCTCAGAAATCAAATTAAAATGGGAGATATTATGCTTACGGACTAATTTGCCCAGAGTTCATTATATTGGAGGCTTACAAAAGAGCTTTGTGACTAATTACTTTGCATTGTCTACTTCCTCAATATTAGAGCTGATATCATCTATCTATGTATAATCAAATCAGATCAATGTCAAATCAATGATCTGACAGAACCAAGAGTGAATTTCATGCATAGTTGAGTCTGAACAAGCTTAAACATGCATATACTTCAAATATATATGTGATCTGTAGCATTAGTTTTCCTGGAATAAGAGTTCTAGTTTTTCTGGAATTATGCATAGTACACTCAAGTTTGCCAAAAAATATAGCTCTTTATTCCCTAAAAGTGACATATCCTCATGAATACCTCTTGTATCCCATGCCTGCACTGGGTAAGAAGAGTAAAAAAGAATCAAAGTTCATTTTTTTTGAGGAGGGGCGTGGTCAAGTCTGGTCATCTCAGTTTAATTTTATGATTTGACGTATATTTTTAGGAGATTGGTTTCTTTGAGATATATAGCCAGTGTTTCAGTTCTCCTCCTTTCCCCTGCTACACTTCAAGGTAGTGTATTGTATGAGGGGGCTTACTGTTCACATATCATCACATGAACAGGGTCTTAAAATTGACTTAGGTGTGTTGTGCTATTCTCTGGACTGATGACTCCTCAAGTACGGACATTCTATTGGTGTCAGTTAAACTGATGGGATATACAGTTTCAGGTTGGTCAGGGTGAGCCTCTGTCTGATCAAGCTCCATCTTAACTCCTGCTGTTTCTCTCTCTTGGTCCAGGTCTAACAGTGATATCCAGGGGCACCTGAGTGGCTCAGTTGGTTAAGCCTCTGCCTTTGGCTCAGGTCATGATCCTGGGGTCCTGGAATTGAGCCTCACATTGGGCTCCCTGCGCAGTGGAGTCTGTTTCTCCCTCTGCTCCTATCCCCACTTATGCTCTCTCTCACTCTTTCTATATATATCAAATAATTAAATAATATCTTTTAAAAAACAAACAAAAAACCAGTGATATCCATAGCCTAATCCAGGTGTCCAGGTGGTCTATTCTTTGGCCCTTGCCTGAAGGGCCCACCTTGCCCCTCCTGTGAGCCTCCTCTATTTCCCAAGCTATCAACACTCCTAAAAGAAAACAGATGCATGCATCCACACTATCTGGGAATGTAAGAAAGTGAAACCTAGGCTTTGAAGAACAGATGGGGGTGGACAAAAAGGTGATGGTGAGTGGAATGCAATTTTCAAAGGCTGGTCAGAAAAGCGCTTGCTGGTAGAGTGCTTGAAAAGAATAAGAAAATGTTATAAACTGAATTATGCTCTCCCAAAATTTATAGGTGGAAGCCCTAATCACAATGTGACTGCATTTGGAGATAAGGCTCTTAAGGGGGTAATTAAGGTTACATGAAAACATAAGGATGGGGCCCTACTCCAATAGGACTGATGCCATTATAAGAAGAATAAGAAACATCAGGTGTACATATGCCATGTGTGGACATACGAAGAAGGCAGCTATCTACAAGACAAGGGGAGAGAGTCCTCAGGAGAAACCAACCATATTGATACCTCAATCTTGGATTTCCAGCCCAATGACCTATAAGAAAATGAATTTCTGTTATTTAAGTCTGTAGTATGTTGTTAGAGCATCCCTAGAAAACTAATACAGGGAGTAAGACATAAGATATTTAAAGTAAGACCATATCAGGCAGAAGAAATAATAAGTGTAACAGTCCTGAGACAAAAGGATCTTTGGCAGATCCAAAGAACAGTAAAGAGGAAATGTTCCTAGAGCAGATGAGAGAGAGAGAATATAAAGAAATAAGGTAAGAGAGGTAATAGAGGTCCAGATCACTAATGACAAGGTAGACTTTGACTCAGTGAGTCAGGAAGCTCTGATAGTTGAGTAGAAATACACAGTAAGGAAGGAAGATAGTGGGAGGAAGGAAGTCAATAAGGAAGCAACTACAATAATTCAATGCGACATAAGATGACTTGGAAAAGGATGTTAAGGGTAGAGATGATAAAGAGTGGTCAAATTTTAAATCAATAGTGAAAAAAGCTAATAGAGATTTTTGTAGGTTTTTTTGTTTTTGTTTTTGTTTTGTTTTTTGGAATAGATGTGTATTGTGATGGAAAGAGAGATGAATACCCAAGACTTTGACCTGAGCAACCAACATATGGCATTTACATTTACTAAAATGAGAAGACAATGGAAGGAATACATCTCGTTCAGGTTGAAATCAAGTGTTTGGATATGGGCATGGTTAACTTGAATTGCCATGAGGCATCCAAGTGCAGATGTAAAGTAGGCAGTTGGTAAAATGATTCTGAAATTCAGGAGAGTGTGTGTGAGGGGGAGGTGAAGTATAAAGTATTTATGTAAAGCACTATGGTAATATACAGTGGGTGCAGTAAAGATAAATCAGACATTGCACCTGCCTCCAATAAACATACGATTTTAGTAGAGAGTACATATATAGTAAAGTTTTGATGATTCTATGAAAAGTCACCAGGAGGGAGAAGAGTGTATTATGACCACAGGTATTTCCCTGCAATTGCTTGCATGTCTCTTATATATTCAAGGTCTAAATTGTATTTATAAAATACAGTTGATAAAAATGTATATTTGGACTTTAATGCCTAGTCATTTTAAAATTATATACCTTTTTTTTGTTTGTTTATCCATTTACTGGTTACAAAAAAAAAAAAACATTTAAAACATAAAATCAACTAAACCATTCCCTACCGAAATTTTATCTCATGATTTTAAGGCTTTTATAATGTCCATATATAGTAATTACATATACCTTATGATGACAGTCAATTAAACTGAGCTAGTTTTTCCATACAGAAAATTTTCTATAAGTTGTGGGAAGGGGTCATGAAGAAGGAAGATTGGTGGTAGGATGCAATGAGCAGAATGTAAGAAACTCTCGAACTCTTAAAATCACGGCTAAACTAAAACTATATTTATCTTTGAGTTACACAGGAAAACTCTAACTAGGTTTTCAATTCATTATGCTTGAGATTCAGATTTCTGAGATCTAATTTTATTCCCAGTGGTGAGCTTTACCTAGGCATCAGCTTTCTGGGCACTGCTTTCTACCCTAGCCACACCCATCCTCCTTCCCCAATCAGATACAAGATTTGTAGCCCTTAACAGCAATCAATCTACAACCAGTTGGTTCAACCAAGCAAAATCAAAACTTTCTTCATTTATTTCTAATCATTTTGAAAGTATACAATTTAAATCTCTAAAATTATGATACTAGATATATTTGACAATAGGTGTATTAGTAGGAGATCTATCTAAGAGCAGAGCTTGGTTCAAGGACATTGGTGCAGGTATAGATAGATGATTTGGAAAGCTTTCTGAGAAACCAGGAGTGAAGGATCAGGAAAAATGAGTCAGGAAAGGAGTAGAAGTTCATATGAGAATGGGTTATTGAGTGAGTTGTATAGGAAACAGGGTCTTGATTCTGCCAGTATCTCTGAGAAGTTAGGTTGTTCCATAGTTTTCTGCATAACAACAAAGGCCTGGGGTGCCTGGGTGTTTCAGACAGTCAAGTGGTTAAGATGTTAAGTGTCTGGCTTCAGCTCAGGTCATGACCCAGGGCCCCTGGGATAGAGCCCCAGCATCAGGCTTCCTGCATCAGGCTCCCTGCTGTTGGGGAGCCTGCTTCTCCCCACTCTGCCTGCCACTCCCCCTGTTTGTGCTCTCTCTGTCTCTCTCACACTGCCAAATAAATAAAATCTTAAAAAAACAAAAAGACCTGAGACATCATTCCAAGTGAATGTGATATGTGTCATCAAACGTCCCTGCGACATAAGCTGTCAAAATGCAGCCATTTGTTTCATGTTACCGCTGCAAAAATAAAACTTTTCTCTGGGATCACAAGAATACAATAGATTCACAGTAAGCTAGAAAAACCATCATCTCTAACAAGGGTCTGCCAGTCTCTGATCTTGCCCAACTAAAATTCAGAGTTTGAACAATTCCAAAGTTAATTCAGAAGCTCCTCAAGGTTCCTAAAACCTTCTATTTCTTCATTATGTCACGAAAGCACGCCCTTGATGACTGCCCTGATCTAGCTTCAGCACCTCAGGAATTCCATGCAAACATTAAAGGACAGGGCTATCAGAGAAACACGATAGCTCTTGGGTGGGTGATCAACTTTGTCTGCCGCACAATAAACCTCACCGTATTTATCTATTTAATGATCTACTTAATGATATAAATTTGACAAGATTAAACTAGTAAAATAATACACATTTATTTACAGCAGATAAAACTTGATGCCAATGCAAGAAATATTTACTTCTTGACTAGAAGAATGTATTTGCACTTCGAGCCACTATCTTTTTCCCACGCCATTTTCATGGAAATTTTGATAGCTCTAAATCCAAATACAGATAATCCCATACGGCAGATCCCAAATGAAATTTAAAAGCCTCAACACTTAAAATCTCTCTTACCATTATGAATGGATGCAGTCCCTATTCATTATCCCTTCCAAGGCCCATATTAGCTTCCACCAGACATGTATATTTCAAATAAAGCTAAAGCGAAAGGCTAGACAGTCATCTGCAGAAAGGATGAGCAAGCTTATTTATGATTCATTTGCCTTTTTAATCTGGGCTCTCCATTGGAAGCCTCTGATACTGACAGTTTGAGGAGATAAATGGGACAACTGTGGTCATTACACAGAGATATACTCAAGCACATCAGAATATTCTTGTCTCCTCTTTTAATTTACATAATTTCTAAATGTGCTAAGAATGGAAAGCATTGTTCATTGATGGCAGTTTTTACTATAGAACAATCAGCAACACAAACAAATTTTGGCTTCACCAGAGTTGTGAAAGTGATTGCTGTAATTTTTTTTCATATGTGCCTTGTCAGAAACTTTTCTTTTGAACACAGCTGTTTCCATCCAATACGCCCCCGCAGGAACATTTAAAGGTGGCCCAAGCAGGCCATTCTCCGAGGATCTGATTTTTTTATATCGAAGAATCAGGGGAGGGGTAGTTATGAGGCAAGGGGAAATACTTCGGGCTGGGGAGACCACCAAGAGATAAGCGGTCATTACAGAGCTGAAGACGTAACTTGATGATTTCCAACAAGTATCAAAGTTCAAGTATTGATGTTCTATCTCTTTATTATTGATTTACAATGCTTGCTTTGTCGTACATTAAGCTCATGACTGTGAATAAACAAATAAATAAATACATTTAAAAAGGGGTCCAAGCAATAAATAGAAATGACAGAGGAATAAATATTTCAGGAGAGACAATGTTTTTTACTATGTAGCATAAAAGAGAGAGAGAGAGACAGATTTACAGATACTTTCACTTAAAAGAGGAATAAAGCAGGGAGACAGAGAAAGGGAAAAAGAAGGGAGAAAGAGAGAGAATGGAGAAAAGGAGAAAGGAGAGAGAAGAGATGGAAGGGATGAGGAAAAGAAAGAGTAAGAGACAAGTAAGTGAGGAGGTGACAAAGAGAGTGAGAGAAAAAGAAGGAAGGAGGAGAACGAAGGGGAGGATCCAGATGGGCAAGCAGGCAGGAAGGGTGGGAGGAGGTCAGACTTAAGCCAACATTCAGACCTTAGGGTGCGTCATGAGGCAGGAGATAGGCATTAGGCCGCAAAGTTTCTGTGTATGTTTCCTCCCTTCATTAATATTAACCCATAATATCATATGCTGCTTAAATGTATCATCACGCAAAAACAATACCCTCATTGAGGTTACATCTTACTTTCCTGGAAAGTGATTTTTTTCCAGAATGACATAGAAAAAGGATTGGTTCCAGAAAGGGAAAGCTTTCTAAGTTCCATAGCTCCTCTTCTATTTGAAAACTGGAGGATAATCTTGAATACTTTCTCTTTCAGTGTTCCTAAAGAGGGCTATGCGGATAGGCTTTAAAGAGACATCCAGTATGGGTACTAACAAAACTTCTGAAATGCACCTGCATGACATCTATCCATTTAAATTAAAATGCTTAGTAACAACATCGAATGGTTCAGTGGAATGAGTACAAATGTTCAAGTCTGAATTATCTGGGTTCTTCCTTTGGCTTGCCATCTGAGGGAACTTGAAGAAACAACAAGGCTTTGGCACCTCTAATTGCTCCATCCATGAAATAGAGTTAATACCACTAATTTCAGAGATGTTGTAAAGACTTGATGATATGATGTAAGCCTAGGAAACTTCCTTTTTAAAAAAAATTTTTAATTACAAAATTATTTATTTATTTGAGAAAGATACAGATAGTGAGAGAAAGCATGAACAGCGGGAATGAGGGGGAGAAGCAGGCTCCCTGCTGAGCAAGAGCCCGATGTGGGACTTGATCCCACAACCCTGGGATCATGACCTAAGCCAAAGGCAGACGCTCAACTGAGCCACAGGGCAGTTCCCTAGCAAACTTCCTAAGTGCAAATTGCCATACTAGGTACTAGGAAGTGGCTTTTCAGATTTCACCTGGATAAATAGAAAATTTCTTGTTTTATGTTTTGGTGTGGGGGCAGGGTTTAATAAAAGATGCTTTATACCTTAGAAATTTCTCTGTTCCTAGATTTTATTATCTCTTTTTATCACTGCGCAAATTGTCATGACCAGAATTGTGAGAGAGCTGTGGTTTAATTCACATTGCTGTGTATATACTTAAACCTGTCTTCTCCCATAAAGTATAAACTTCTTTAGGACAGGGATTCTGTATTATGGTTCTTTCCATTTCCCACAATACCAAGGATATCATATTGCATGTAGAGAAATTGTTGATAAATTGCTAAAGAGTCCTCTTACTAATTCTATCTGAGGTTAGAAAACCAGAGAATTTATCACCCACTCTACTGGACAGTTTTATCTAAATTTTGGAACAGCCATAAGCTAACTCAAAAAAAGTCTTATTTAGGGTCTCATTCCAAATTATTACTCAAGTGCAATTCAGTCTGCCTCCTTATAATATACCAAATCAAAAAGAAAGCATGCACTCCAACTTCTTCAAGTCAGATTGCAATTTACAGATGTTCCTTCAGAGCATGAGAGGCATACAGAGGAATGAAAATTTCTGTAAATACTGAAAGGCACAGAGGTTTTGGAGAATATTGTCCTATCTGACATAGGAACAAATATGAGTAATCCAAATAGATGCCAATCAAAACAGAGATTAGGGACACCCTGATATGTTTTATGAATTTTAAGTATATAAAATTCAAATGGTTCCTAAAACTGTTATGTCATATATTTAAATTATATTTAATCAATACAGCTGCTAATTAAAATTATTTTCCTTTTTACTAATGTATAAAAAACTTTATAGGATATTTTGCGTCACTTTTTTGCAATTTACAAAAGAAGAAAAATATAGTTTTTGGTGTTCATGGCTTGTATTTTTTTACAGACATAAAAATTATAGTTAACAGTTATTTTTAGGTAAAAAATTAAAAAAACAAAATCATTAAAACAAAATCATTAGCCATCAGGGAAATTCAAATCAAAACCACATTGAGATACCACCTTATGCCAGTTAGAATGGCAAAAATTGACAAGGCAAGAAACAACAAATGTTGGAGAGTATGTGGAGAAAGGGGATCCTTCTTACACTGTCGGTGGGAATGAAAGTTGGTACAGCCACTATGGAAAATAGTGTGGAGGTCCCTCAAAAAGTTAAAAATAGAGCTACACCATGACCCAGCAATTACACTACTGGCTATTTACCCCAAAGATACAGATGCAGTGAAGAGAAGGGCCATATGCACCCCAATGTTCATAACAGCATTGTCCACAATAGCTAAACCCTGGAAGGAGCCAAGATGCCATTCAACAGATGACTGGATTAAGAAGATGTGGTCCATATATACAATGGAATATTACTCAGCCATCAGAAAGAACGATTACCCAACATTTGCAGCAACATGGACAGGACTGGAGGACATTATGCTAAGTGAAATAAGTCAAGCAGAGAAAGACAATTATCATATGGTTTCACTCATTTGTGGAACATAAGGAATAGCAGAGAGATCAGTAGGAGAAGGAAGGGAAAAATGAGGGGGGGTTAACAGAAGGGGTAATGAACCACGAGAGACTATGGACTCTGGGAAACAAACTGAGGGTTTCAGAGGGGAGAGGGGTGGGGGATTGGGCTAGGCCAGTGATGGGTATTAAGGAGGGCATGTATTGCATGGAGCACTGGGTGTTACATACAAACAATGAATCATGGATCACTACATCAAAAACTAAGGATGTACTGTATGGTGACTAACATAACATAATAAAAAATTTAAAAAAAAAAGAACACCGAGGGGCAGGAGGAGCTCTGTCAATGCAGGCGTCAGGATCAGATGTGGCTCACCGCTAGCCCAGGGAATGTGGACAAGTGGTTTATTTTGTCATGATGCACATTACTGGCACAGAAGTAGGTGAAATCAAGAGCAGAAGTAAAAAAAAGAGCCGTGCTTTCATTGGAGACTTCTTCATCCTCAGAACACTTTAAGTATGTTAATTCTACAGTGATGACAACTCTGATGATCTCTGACCCTTCAGTGATATTTTCACCTTAAAATGGAATATCATCAATGTTAACTAATCTGAAGAGCTCTTCTGTGAACTAATAAAGATGAAGTGTATATTTTTTACCTATGTCAAAAAAATCTTATTTTCACACATACTTTAATGCTTTATATTTAATACTTTATATATACTTTATTCTTAGAATACTTGATATTTTAATTATTGATTTACTTTAATGCCTTATATTTTATTTTTTGTTTCTTAATTTACATTATGGACACCTTCTGTTTCTTCTGACAATTTACCTGTCATTATTTTCTAGTTCATTGGTGGCATAATGAAAGCATGGAAATGGAGTCAAGAATCTTTGCTTCCAAGTCAATTCTGTTGGTGACAAGACCCTATAATGTGACGCTGGGAAACTTCTATCTACACTGAGCCCAGTTTTCTCATCTATTAAACTCACAGTAACATCCTGAAGATTAAATGAATGTCTCTTTGCAGAAACCCAGATATTTTCATTTATGAAGGCATACTTACACTTCAGTACGATGACAAATATATATCTCTTGCTAGCGTTTATTATCTCTAATCTTTTGAAGTGTAAATAAAAGAAGAATAACAAATTCATAAACTCATGGATCACAACTTAACAAGAAGAATCCCTCAAGCAGACACAACACTACACTTTTTTCTTCCTCCTGGGAGCATAAATTTCTTTGTGCGCATGTTCACTTCTATTGTGGTTTGTCTTCAGTAACCTAAAATCATATTCATCAGAAGTGATGCATAATTTCAAGTTTAGAAAATTTCACAGTGATCTCACTGTGTCCTCACATATCAGAAGGAGTGGGAGAGTTCTGTGGATTCTCTGAGAAAGGCACTAATTCTACTCATGAGGGCTCCTTCCTCAATACTTAATCACCTCCCAAAGGTCCCACTTCTTAATACCATCACATTGGATCTTTGGATTTTAAGATAAGTTTGGTGGTCCTGGTAGTGGGAAGACACAAACACTCAGTCTGTAACAAGGCTAAAACTATTTTACTGGGTAACAACCCATTAGATAAATTTTTTGATGAATGAATCAGTTGTTGGGCCTCTCTGGTGTGCTGATCTCATTTTGCCTTTAAGATTTAAGATTTAATTATCCCATTAAAATTCCAATCCAAAGTCATGGGAAGTGTAGTTAATCCCAAAGTTTCTAGAGACTATTGGGGTTCATACTTCTGGCTCTTTTGCTTGTTTCTACTAAATTATTGATTTTCATTCTTTATTTACTTTCCATGTGTCTTGAACCATTTCTGCATCCTAGGGCACTAATCTAAATCCTACCTTCGCCAAAGTTCCAAGATCTCTAAAGTATATTTTGACAGGCTTTACCAAAGTTGTGCTTAATAACAGAGTTGAGAGTGATGAGTTGGAGAAGAGAAACGTTGCACATGTTAAAATGTGGCACCTCTTGAAAAGGACTTAACATTGGACACTAGCAATGACAATAACAAGAAACATGAACACTTATAAAAACTTTCCACACGGCACTGTCTGAATAGCAAGGTAGGATCACAACTCTGAGCCCAGTTCAATCTCAGCATCACAAATGGTAACAACAGGACCATATGAAGTGCTTCATGAAGTGATGCAAGGACGTGTACATGGCCATATGTGAATTATCCTAGCCTAAAAATCGGAAGCTGAATCTAACAGAGTCTCTGGATCTATCTACAAATCTACCAGAAATTGAAGGGATAGAGGAACACTGAAAAAATCCAATCAAGAAGCAATCAGTCAAACACAAAGTATGGAAGATTCCATAAAACATTTATTTCTTCAACAAATAAAAACCTAAAAGCTAGAGGGAGGAGCACTATTATAGATCGATTAAAAAAGACTTGATAAACATAATAAGCACATGAATGTTTGGACCTTATTTGGAAATCGATTTGAACCAAGCAAGTCTAAAATAAACTCTAGGAGTCAACTGGGACAATTTAAATATGAGCTTGATGCTAGATGGTGTTAAGTAATTAATGTTGATATTTTTAAAGATTGATAATGTCATGTGGGTTAACAAAGAAAGAGAAGTCCCTATCAGTATATTTGTCTTCATGAAAGAATGAAATGTATGAAAATATGAAATAACATACTGTCTAGGACTGCTTGAAAATCCTCTAGCCTTTAAAAAAAGAAAAAAAAAAGATTTGGGAGGGAGGAACACATGAAACAGACTGACACAAGTTCATACTTATTGAAGCTGAATGAAATGTACATGTTTCATTACAGTATTATTTTTATCTTTTTATATTTTTGATAATTTTATTTATATAAAGTTTTTTTTTTAATTAAATGGCCCCAGGGAAATAGTATACACAAACTGCTAATATTATAAATTTAGGACAATCTATGGTGAAAATCGTCATTCTACCAATATTTTACATGAGCTGGATGTCTCAAGCTAATATTAAGCTAAATCATATAATTTGCATATTACCTTTTCAAGGTTTAATATTCTATTATACTAATATTTGTTAAATTACCAACATATACATAAAAATAAGAGAATTAGGGATATAAAAATATGAAAATAAAATATATACTGTCTCATCTTAGGGTCTTTATGTTTTATCATATTTGTAATAATATGATACAAGTGGTTTTGATAATTACATTTGATTCCTACTTGATGAGTGAAGAATTTAAAGAATTCTGCTGAGATTTCAGCACAGTACACGAAGAAATGAGGAGCCATGAAGATACATAAGCAGGATGGCAATATAGGTGAAGTAGTGAAAGAGAATCTATTTTAATCATTAATGGAGTTAGGAGCCAAGCAAGCAAAAATTGAGTAGATAAAAGAAAGGAGAGATAATTGGAAAGCCTATATAAAAGTACATTAAAGTAATCTCATGGGCCCTAGTAATAGGATTAACTTAGGAAGAAATATAATAAAAATTTCATTAGTGACATTGTTTTTCTGCTTTAGAAGAAATATATATTCCACAGATCCCAATGATAGTCCAATCATGATGGAATTTAGAGGACTCCTACAAAGATGAGATCAATATTCATTCATTCACCAAATTTATCAAACATCTGAGCTCTTAAATGTGCTGAGTTTCTTAGGCAACACATTTATAAAACTCAATATCTAAGTTTAAGACTAGTATCTATTACAGAGAGTTGTCATCAGGATTAAATGGAATAAAGTAAATTCTGTGTATGCCCCCAACATACCAACAGGGAAAAGTGTCATTAGTGATTATGGTCATAAATATCATTAGTTACCATCTATCTGCTTTGTGTTGAAGACACACAGATGGCTGAGTCCATCTTTAACATCTAGTGGGTATCAGTGGAGCAAGGGCTATACACGAGTGTGAGATTGTTTCAGATTAATTTGTTGAGAAGTCTGCACTTGTTTGCATATCCACACATTTTTAAACAAAACTGAGAAACAGGCTACTTCCCCTTTTCCCCTTCTCTAGTCCTGAAGCAGAATCCTCTGGACAAGTGGGCAGAGTAAATTAATACTTTCTTGAGCTGGGTGTGTTTGTTATGAATATGAGAGTCATGGATGCTCCTGGGCTATGACTTGAATAGTCTGGGCCTCAGTTTCCAATTATTGGAGTCGTCCTCCCCAGGGAAGTCACTAAGGCTACACTGGGTATAAAAGTTTATGAAGCAAGAAAGATGGAGAGTGGATTCATTGTTAATGCATGCCTACCAGAGACAAAGTGGTGTCATTAAAACGGAAGCTTTTTACAGTCATAATTTCTCAGGGCTCATCCATGTTAAAACCAACATTTTTACTTGAGCTTATTTCCTGCTCATCTAATTGGCAGTCCCTTGTCAGGATCTGTTTCTGAAACATCGGTAGTGCAGTGAAAATGATGTTGGGGACTGGATGACTGGGCTATATTAGCATTCATATGAAATTCATTTAATTTTTATTAAAGTAAGCCACTCAGGCAGATCTTTCTTTCTTTTTACATTAGCATTTCATTAAGAACATATCAAGATTAAATAGCATATACATATTTGTAAAAAGGATAATTAACTTAAAACATTTCAAGCTGTGTGTGTGTGTGTGTGTGTGTGTGTGTGTGTGTTTGGATTTATATTAAATTATGGAGACATGGACAAAAATCATTTAATTTTTAAAATCAGATATTCAGTGTGGTTTGTCCCCAAATTGGACAACTGCCCAGTTTATTCTTTTCATGTCAATATTTCTTCATACTAAATCTTACTTAATACAAAGTGCCCAGTTCTGAGGGAGAGATTTCTTGTGGTTTTATCAGGCATGTCTATGTTTTGTCAATTGATGTTAAGACCAAGAGTTGTAAAATGCCATCTTCGGTTCCCACCTCACAACGCTACCCTCATTCAATAGAAATGGCACGACATTGAACTGAGGTTTGCTAGCATTTAGATGTTGGAAACAAGATTTTAAATCTGGTATAGATACCAAGGGCCATTAAAAGCACCGAAAATAGGGGTGCTTGGGTAGCTCAGTCAGTTAAGCATCTGCCTTTGGCCCAGGTCGTGATCCCAGGGCCCTGGGATCAAGGGCCCTGGATCGAGCCCCATATCAGAATCCCTGCTCAACAAGGAGCCTGTTTCTGAGCAGAGAGCCTGTTTCTCCCTCTCCCCACTGCTCATGCTCTCTATCTCTCTTTCAAATAAATAATCTTTTAAAAAATAAATAAAAGCACTGGTAATAAAACTTTATTTTGCCATCTTTACTGGATGGAGCTGAAAGTCTCTTGAGAGCCCATCTTATCCCTGGTTCTCTAGACAAAGCCTTATAATTGCCTCATTGGATCAAAAGAAACAAGGAAATTAGGGTGCTGCAGATTGACTATGTCTCACTGTGTTCATTTCTTATGCTGCATATTCATTATCACAACTTAGAACAACACCCATTTATTGTCTCACAATTTCTGTAGACCCGAAATCCAGGCAGACTCAACAGGATCTTCTGCTCGGGGTCTCACCAGGCCAAAATTACACAATTGTAGGGCTGGTCTTTATAAAGCATCTGGAGAAGAATTTGCTTCCATGCTCACTTATGTTGTAGGCAGAATGCAGCTTCTTGTATCGGTTAGACTAAAGTCTTCACTGCCTTACTCTTTGTCAGTTGGGGGCACAGGGTGGGGCTTTCCTTTGCTCCTTAAGGCCAATTGCATTTCTTCTAATATTGCTCTTTTCATCTTGAAAGCCAGCAGTGCCAAGCTCTTTTAACATTTCACATCTCCCTGACTTCCCATTCTGCCTCCCCATTTCAGGGCTAGTGTGATTAGATTAGATTTACTTGGATAATCTCCTTTTTGTCATATAAATAAAGGGTACTCAAGGGATGATAGACTAAAAAAAAAAAAAAAAAAAGCATTAGTCAGGTTTTACTTAACCAAATTTTCTGCATACTTTGTACCCTAGACATGCTCAAGTACCCATTTTATCAGAATACACAACGATGAAGAATATAGGCTTTGGAATCAAAGCTTGGGTTCAAGCCTAATTATTTAATAATTGTATGATTTCTGAGCCTCAGTTTTCTTCATCTCTAAAATAAGCACAACTATATTCCCTATTTTATAGGATTTTGCATTGATTACCTGACAGAAAGCATGGCAGTTAACACAGTACCTGCCACAGAGGAAGCACTCAAGAGATGATCCTCACACATTGTAAAGTCTGGCCAACATAAGTAATGTTTATTCAGCAACTCCCCCTAGTGTATTCCATTCCAACCCTACCGTTTACTTGTTTCTCCCCTAAAATCTTACATGTTCCTATCCTAAATCTCCTCAGTCCTAAAATTCCTGAAGTATTTCTATGGCGTGTATGCCTCTGGAACTTTCCAAGAATGGCGAAAAGTCTACTGCAGTCCTCCGCATCTGTTCACAGCCTGTGTCACGTGTAATAAAGCAGCATGCTGCCTTGCCAAGCTCATTCAAAAGCTCCACGTTCCAAATTTTCCTGAATCCAAATCAGGATATCTTGATTATGCTAAATCTTAATGTTGGGCATGTGATAGCTAACCTACCAATGGGACAGCTGTCTATAAACTCCTATGTAGTAGCAATTAAAATCTAGTTCAACAGACAGTTGAATCTGGAAGGTTTTATTAACAGATTTTTTTTACTTCCCAAAGGAATGTAAGGAAAACCACTCAGCACCATGTACTCACCTTCCATTCGTTTCATCTCTGAATCTAGAACAGTAAGAGAACAAAATGCCATCAACGCTAATGTGCTGTAAATCGTGATTTTGGAATTCTGACTCCTGACCTCACGGGGATCATTTATTCAGCACCAGGGATCTCTCATCTTCTCTATAAATTTTCCTTTTCCTGATCACTGATCACTGTTCACTTTTACTCCTGTGAGTCACAATTACATTTCCTATTGCTGCCCTGATTATACTGAGTATTTTAAGCTACCAATTTAATTCAAATGTTTATTAAACTCTTTCTGGGGAAAGAAAATTAAATTATTTTAGTAAAACTAGACCTTTATTAGTACACCAGTAAGCATGTAATGTTTATTACAGCTCAGAGACTTCAGCAAATGCCTTTTAACAGAACTTGTTTTGTAGCTGTCCCCTAGCAATTTTGTTAAATTCAGTGGTAATTAACAATTAGGCACCTAGATGAACTGGGATGAGCACTAGTGAAAGATAGGTGCATTAACTGTGTGGAAATACCAACAATGAGCTAAGGAAATATGTAAATAGACATGAAAATAATGTTTACTTTCAGTGATCTCATCCATGCCCATGGATTTAAATACCACCCATATGCCAATAACTCCCAAATTCATATTCCTTGCCAAGACTTTTCTGAGCTTCAAGCTACTTGAAATCTCTTTTATGTCTTACAAGCATCTGAAGTTTTATGTACAAGTAATAACATTTGAATATTTCCTTCAAAACATATTCACCTCTAGTTTTTCTCATCTCAAAAAAAAAAAAAAGCAAACACCCTTCAACTTAATGACTTGATTGAAAATCCTGTGACTCTTTCTTCATTTCTATTTTTCTATGACTTCTAACAGCCAGCATGCAGTCAAGTACTATTGACTTAACCTTGAAAGGATATCCTGAAATTAATGGAATAAGTAGACTCCCTCCTTTTACCCTTGCTACCCTATAAGTCAGTCGTGAAACAATTCCAGGGGGATCCTTATCAAACATAATTAGGTAGTACTAAATCATAACCTTCAATGCATTATAACCAACTGCGAATAAAGCCTGAATCTTTAACTCTAACCTACGAGGCATGGTAAGATCTAGCCCCCTATTATACCACTATGCCTCTTGTTGCTTATCTTTTGCCCATTGTCCCTCATTCTGGGCCTCACAGACAAGTCCATTTCTATGCTGTGGTTTTGTGCTGGTTCTTCTTTCGTTTTCCTGGTAGGTTCTGCCTTCAAATCATCTCCTGGCTGGCTCCTCCATGTTTTTCAGATCTTAGCTTAAATATATTTCCTAGGACTGGGGGGGGGGGGTGTCTCTATAAATATCCAATAAATAGTACTTCCTAAGCTATTCTCTTCATATCCCTCTGTGATTGCACTCATCTTCACCTGATATTTAACTGTTTTTGTATTTGTTCATTTATTGCTGCTCAGTCCTCTTTCCCTGCCCGCAAAAGAAAATGAGTGCCATTACTCCATATCATCAAGGACTTAAGAAAACAAACAAAAAGCAAAAAAACAACAAAAAACCCTTTCTCCCAGAGACAATAAATCTTTTCTAAAATTTATAAAATATAATTATTTCAAAACTTCTACTTCTTCCATTTTCTTTTCTTGCTTCCTCTTTTTTTTTTTTTTTAAAGCCCCAGTGTGGGTTCAAACTCACAATCCTGACATCAGCTACTGATCCAGCCAGGCGCCCCAGCTTCCATTTTCTAACTCTTAATTTGAACTTGAAAAAAACGGTCACCTAGATCCAGAAGTTAAGAAAGGTAATTGAATGCTACATTCCTCTTTGTATAAGTTTTTAATCATGGGCTAAAATAAAGTTAGATTCTTTAGCTCCGTATTCAAACCTTTTTATGATCTCTGTTCAACCTACACTACTTCTTTCCACTTCCCGTATGTTACCTGTATTCTATTCAAGCTAAACTATTTCATATTCTCCCAGCTGGTCTCCTGTGCTGTTCTATGTGTAGACATTTGTTATTACTAGTCTCTTTTCCTGGAATGCGTTTCTCTCTTGTGCTCCCATGTTGATATTATCAACCTTCAAAAATAATTCCACTGCCACCAAATTGACTGAACTTATTCTCAAAATATTAATTACAGACTTTTTCATCTTGGTAAACTCACGCTTCTGGGACTCAGTTGCCTCCTCTTTGAATTAAGAGACTGAAATCTCATCTGCTCTTAATAAATCAGTTACATATATCCTGTTTGGACTGAAGGACTCTATTATAAACCATTGTACTTGATTCACTATACAATGATATTTTAAAGAAATTGTTGTTGAACATCACAACTATACAGACTGTATAAAGTATATGTTTTTTAACTTCAGTTTCAAGGACACAACAATTAAATAATTTTTTAAAAGATCTTCAAATTAGAAAGTAAAGGTTAGAAAAAACAATAAGCCAACACTATAATGGCACTGCTAAAGAATTTTTTAATCAGGATACATTATTTGTAGCTTGAGTATGTTACATTTGTAAATTACCCTCAAAGAGGAAAAATTGGTAGATATTTAAATAGCAAAACGAGAACAATAAAAGTTATTTTCTTGAAATTCTTTCAGCTTTTTTGTACGTAAATGAATACTACCTAACCCATATATCCTGTGTAGCAGATTTCTGTTAATTTTTCTTATCTGTCACACTATTTAAGTAATAATGCTAAACTTTGCTTGTTTTGTGAAAAATAACCTGCAGTGATTTAAAAAATTATTTAAAAGAATTATTTTGTTAATCTCTGAAGTTCTCTCTAGAAAAACACAGGAGCCACAATATTCTATACCTTTATTTTTGTTTTGTTTGAGGATAATATGAAGAAAACTTCTGAAGAGATACAGTTTTATTCTGGGAACTAATAACAAGTACAAAATAAAATGTAAAAATATATACCATTTGTAGTAGGACAAAAGTATCATAAACTTGGGAATAAAAGTAACAAATGATATAAAAGATATCTATACAGAAACTCATAAAGCTGTCAGTTCTATAAAATGTGAGATTTATCAGATGTATTAGTTAGAAGACAATATTTTGAATTTGATACTTTCCCCCAAATTTAGATTTAAGTCAATTTTAATCAAAATCCAAAAGGGAAATTGGGGGAACTTGACAAGACAAACCTAAAATTTCTTTTTAAATATAAGTGACCAAGAAGAGCCAAAATAGTCTTTAAGAAAAAGGATAAGATGAGAAGACTTGCTTTACTGAATGTCAAGACTAATTATAAAACTACAACAAACATGACAATATGGCATTGGCATAAGAACAGAGAGCTAGAAAAATGGTACAAAATAAAGAGCTCAGATACAAACTAACTTATCTGTGGACCCTTCAATATATTATTCCAGAGTGATAGCAAAATAATAGCATTCTCAATAAAGGTTGCTGAAAAGTTACCTATATGGAAAAAAAATGAAGCTTAATCCTACTGCAGATTTTTGAAAAAACATTAAATTGTGGTAAGTTTTCTAAATATGTCTAAAATAATGTTGATGTAAAAAAATAATATGAATTTTATGAGATTATTTAGTAAAATCTAAATATATTTTTGACTTCAGGATAGACAAAGGCTTTTTCTTAAATAAGGCACGAAGAGAATATTTAAACTTAATGGGGAAAAATGATAAGCTGGACTGTATTAAAATTAAGAACTGGAATTTAGCAAGAGATCCCTGCTAAAAAAATGAAAATGCAAGCCACAAAGTAGGAGAAATTCTTTGAAACAAATAGAGCTTACAGACTCTGTGTGTATGTGTGTATTCCATATGTTTCTAGTATTTGTGTGTATGTATCCCCTAAGTCAATTTAAAATAAAGAAAACCTAGTAGACAAATAGATAAGATTCAAACAGACATTTCATTAAAATGTACATTCGTGGTTATAACTATAAAAACAATAATGTTTGTAATAACATAAACTGGAAGCAACACAAAAGTTCACTAGTAAGAGAATGGATGAACGGAATATTCACATGTACATATAATTCATCAATGTAAGAGATAATACATCGATGTACATCAATGAACTACAGCTAGATGCAACAATATAGATAACTCTAAGAGACAGTTTTAGTCGGGGGAAAAAAGTCCAAGAACATTTCAAAATTTCAAAACAAGCAAATTAAGTAATGTGGTTTTTAGTTACATGCATAGCATATTGGTAAATTCTCTCTTTGAGAATAATAAAAAGTCATGATTTTTAGTTTATACCAATTATTTTGGTGTAAATCTTCCCACCATGGCTGATTTTCTTGCAAGTGACCTTACAGATCTGAATGTGAAATTGGGAAAAGATGCAAGCTGCTCTTTAGAGCCCATGTTCACTGGCTTCAGCCTACCACTGCATTTATAGGTGATAAGATAAATGCAAATTTTTAAAAAAGTCTTTAAACGTTTCAAATTTAAAAAAAAAAGATTTTATGCACATATAGAATGAACACATGACAAAGATTTTACTCACCTCATTAATGAGGGAGAGAACTGGTCAGATAGAAGACTTGGGTCAAATGAAAATTAGAAGAATGATCCACCATGAAAGGCATTCTGAAATAATTTATTCAGAGGGAAAAAAAATGATTAATGACCTACAGGACAATATATAACCTTTGGGGTTGTTTTTCTACTAGACAGAAATATTTGCAATTTATTGGATAAGACCTACAAACCAACATGTAATTTATGAGTGTGTGAGCCTTTATTTAATAGCAACATCAACCACAGGTACATTTTTCTAGTTGTTAAATAATTTGTTATGGAAGTTTAAGTAAAAAATTGAAAGAGTACACCATTCACATTTTTGCTTTACTACCAAGCTGCAAATAATTTTTTCTTAGTGACCCCACCAATTTGATAAGACATAATCTCCAACGATTATTCTTGATCACAAAAATGATAGTCTCAATTAGCTTAATTATTGATATAGGGCTATGAGAAGTGTTAATTCTCCTTATCTACAGAGTATTGAGCACATTCTAAAGCAAGAAAATCAACTTTTTTTCTCAAATTTTCATTAAGGAATCTCAGATTGGGTAATGTAAAAACCTCTATTATTATTTCTTTCATCTTGAGGCTAACAAAGCAAAGAAAGTCTCTCCACTGGATTTCTCCTATAATGCTTTTTGACTTCAGTGAATTTCATTCTCCTGTTTTCAACTAAAATTATCAAACTAGTGTGATTTGTCCAAGGATTCTTCTTAGTAATATAAACTTGTAATCTTGTATAGCTTCTGGGCTAGCAGTTTCTGATAATTTCTCTCTCTCTCTCTCTCTCTTTCTCTCTCTCTGAAAAGACTAACACAGTAGTTCTCAAATTTTCGTTTCAAGAGCCGTTTACAACTCCTAAAAAAAATTTTTTTTAAAGATTTTATTTATTTATTTGGCAGAGATAGAGACAGCCAGCCAGAGAGGGAACACAAGCAGGGGAGTGGGAGAGGAAGAAGCAGGCTCATAGTGGAGGAGCCTGATGTGGGGCTCGATCCCAGAACACCGGGATCACACCCTGAGCCAAAGGCAGACGCTTAACCACTGTGCCACCCAGGCGCCCCTACAACTCCTAAAAATTTCTCATAATGTCAAAGGGTTTTTAAAGGTTTTATTTCTCAACATTTACTGTATTAGGCATTTTTAAATGATCATTTTTAATATTTATGTATCAATTCATTTAAAAATAGCAATAACAAGTCCACAGCTATTTCCCCTCCCTTCAGCTAAACTGTACTATGCTCTGACTCATTTTATTTCAATGGTCACAAGAATGCAATGTTTTTCCAGTTTCTTCCTCATCTTCCTATTTTTTCTTGAATTCACTGGCCAATTTCTATTTTTATTAACATATTATAAAGAACATTGATTATTTAATCTATTTTTTTGAAAGATTTTATTTGTCAGAGAGAGAGAGAGGGAGCACAAGCAGGGGGAGCAGCAGGCAGAAGGAGAAGCAGGCTCTCTCCTGAGCAAGGAACCTGATGTGGAACTTGATCCCAGCTCAAGGAATCATGACCCAAGCCAAATACAGACTTTAACCAATTGAGCCACCCAGGCATCCCTGATTATTTAATCTAATGAGTTTTCTTCTTCTGAGACAAATTTCCCTCTTGATCAATAATATCCAATATTAGACTATTATTACTCATATCTTTCTTGACTTTTTATAGACTGAAAGACTCAAGTTAAAAACAATTTAAAAATCCAACTCTCTTGGGGCGCCTGGGTAGCGCAGTCGTTAAAGCGTCTGCCTTCGGCTCAGGGCGTGATCCCGGCATTCCGGGATCGAGTCCCACATCAGGCTCCTCCGCTATGAGCCTGCTTCTTCCTCTCCCACTCCCCCTGCTGTGTTCCCTCTCTCGCTGGCTGTCTCTCTGTCACATAAATAAATAAAATCTTTAAAAAAAAAAAAAAATCCAACTCTCCCCTAATAGATCTGTAGCTTTAACTCAATCTCAAATTCCTGGAAGGGTATGTCTGTCGGTTAGGAGTGGGAGGGTGGGGAGGTGGTATAGTGTGCATGTAAATTGAAGGGTAGATTCTAAAATTCTTACAGAAATTATCATGGCCAAAAATAGCCAAGACATTCTTAAAGAAGAATAAAGCTAGACATCATGAGAGAATGAGTTCTATTGTAAAGTAATAATTATCAAGAGAGTGTAGTGATTTAACAAGAATGTACAACCTAACCAATGAAACACAGTGAAGATACACGTATATGTGGTCAGCTGATTTATGACAGAAGTGACACCATAGTACAATGGAGAAAGGACAGTATTTTAAATAAATGGTGTGAGGTAAGTTGAAATGTACATAGGAAATATAGAACCTTTAATCTTGGGGTGGCTGGGTGACTCAGTCATTCCAGCATCTGCCTTTGGCTCGGGTCATAATCCCAGGGTCCTGGGATAGAGCCCCACGCATTGGGCTCCCTGCTCAGTGGGGAGTCTGCTTCTCCCTTACCCTCTGCCCCTCCCCAGTGCTTGTGCACTCTCTCCCTCTCTCTCAAGTAAATAAATAAAATCTTTTTTTTTTAAAAGAAAAAGAAACCTTGATCTTTCTTTATATGACAACAATAACTCAATTTCAGAGATGTTCCTGATGTCACTGTGAGAGGTAAATTAATCAGACTTTTCAAGAAAACAGAGAGAATATCTCCTGAACTTGGGTTAGGCATAGAAATATCATGAAGAATTTTTAAAGTACTTAATAAAAAGCAAACAAAAAAGTAAATAGCACCATGTGAATATTATGAACATCTTTCCATCAAAAGATTAAAGGAGTGAAAAGGCAGGTTACAGAGTGGGCTAAGATATTTGCAGCACATATATTTGACAAGGATCTAGTTTGCAGAAAATAGCAAAAAAAAAAAAAACCCAAACCAACAACAACAACAACAACAACAAATGTTTACAAGTTGGTTAAAAATCAGTAGGAAAAAAAAGCAGACTTGAATAGGCACTTTACAAAAAAGGATGTGTAGGTAGCAAAAAAAAAAAAATACACACACACACACACACACACACACACACGAAAAGCATCCCACTTCACTTATTATCAGGGAACTACAAGTTCAGACTACAATGAAATTCCACTAAAGACCCGAGGGAAATTCTAAAATTTAAAAGGCATCATAGAAAGAGGTGTCAGAAAATTGGAGGAAGAGGGACTCTTATTACACGCTGCTGGTGGGTATATATATTGTTAAACTTTTTGGGAAATTACTTGGTAGTACAAACCTAAACTGAACATAATCTATCATCCACCAGTTCCACTTCTAGGTATGTTATTAACAGAAATGTGCGCACCAAAAGACATGTATTAGAGTGTTTTTAGTAGCAGCCTGCATAGGAGATCCCCAAACTGAAACAACACAAATCCCAGCAAGAGTTGAATAAATAAAAAGATTGTCAAACAATGGAATATTCTACAGAAATGAAAATGAATGATTTACAACTACTTGCAACAACGTGAATGAATCTCAGACATACTATTTTGAGCAAAAGAAACCAAATATAAAAAGTATATGGTTATGTTGAGGTACAGTTTAAAAACATGCAAAACTATGATATTAAAAATCAGAATAGTGATTACCCTAGGGGGAAAATAAATAGATGATTGCACATTGAATTTTTCTGGGATGCTTAGTAATGTTCTGTTCCTCAATCCCACTGCTGCTTATAGGTGTATTCAGTTTATAAATTAATTCCTCCACTTAGGATTTGTGTACTTTTCTTTTTTTTTTTTTAAAGATTTTATTTATTTATTCGACAGAGATAGAGACAGCCAGCGAGAGAGGGAACACAAGCAGGGGGAGTGGGAGAGGAAGAAGCAGGCTCATAGCAGAGGAGCCTGATGTGGGGCTCGATCCCATAACACCGGGATCATGCCCTGAGCTGAAGGCAGACGCTTAACCGCTGTGCCACCCAGGCGCCCCTTGTGTACTTTTCTATATGTATGTTATACTTCAACAAAAAATGTCAATAAGAAGGAAAAAAGTCTTCAACAGTTTCCCCAAATCATCCAACACATTTCCCAAAATCGCAATATTCAGTCTAGGAATAACCTCATTTCCAATATAGCGTGTCAAGGGGGGAGAGTAATTTCTGCAAAAGAATTGATTTGGATTGGGCTCTGACCTCCAGGTTCTACCCCATTTTTCTTATCTGAGGTGAAACCATATCACCTTATTCTTTAAGTGCTCAAGTCAATAGACATAGGGTGACAGAATGGATTCAAAAAAAAAAAAGACCCATCTATATGCTGCTTACAAGAGACTCATTTTAGACCTAACGACACCTACAGATGGAAAGCTAGGGGATGGAAAAACATTTATCATGCAAATGGTTGTCAAAAGAAAGCTGGAGTGGCAATACTTATATTGAACAAAATAGACTTTAAAATAAAGTCTGTAACAAGAGACAAAGAAGGACACTGTATAATAATAAAAGGGACAATCCCAACAAAAAGATAGAATAATTATAAATATTTATGCACCCAACATGACAGCACCCAAATACATAAAACAGTTAATAAACATAAAGGAACTAATTGATAATAATACAATAATAGTAGGGGACTTTAACACCCCACTTAGAATAATAGATCATTTAAATAGAAAATTAACAAGGAAACAATGGCTTTGAATGACACACTGGAACAGATGGATTTAACAGATATATTCAGAAGATTCCATCCAAAAACAGCAGAATACACATTCTTTTCAAGTGCAAATGGAACATTCTCCAGAACAGAGCACATATTAGCCCACAAAACAAACCTCAACAAATTCAAAATCGAAGTCATACCATGCATCTTTTCTGGCCACAACATTATAAAACTAGAAGTCAACCACAAGAAAAAGTCTGGAAAGACCACAAAAGTGGAGATCAAATAATATACTCCTACTCAGTGAATGGGTCAACCAGGAAATAAAGAGAAAACTAAAAAGTGCACGGAAACAAACGAAAATAAACACATGGCTCAAAACATTTGGAAGACAGCAAAAGCAGTTAAAAGAGGGAAGTTGATTGCAATATAGGCCTACCTCAAGAAGCAAGAAAAGTCTCACACAACCAAACCTTATACCTAAAAGATCTAGAAAAAGAAAAATAAACAAAACCTAAAACCAGCAGAAGGAAGGAAATAACAAAGATTAGAGCAGGAATAAATGATATAGAAATGAAAAAATACATTAGAACAGATCAATGAAACCAGGAGCTGGTTCCTTGGAAAAATCAATAAAATTGATAAACCTCCAG
Source organism: Ursus maritimus (assembly GCF_017311325.1). Classification (NCBI taxonomy): domain Eukaryota; kingdom Metazoa; phylum Chordata; class Mammalia; order Carnivora; family Ursidae; genus Ursus; species Ursus maritimus. The sequence continues at coordinate 24,570,690 of NW_024424786.1, forward strand.
CCAGACTTATCAAGAAAAGAAGAGAAAGAACTCAAATAAAATCACAAATGAAAGAGGAGAAATAACAACCAATACCACAGAAATACAAATAATCATAAGAGAATATTATGAAAAACTATACGCCAGCAAATGGACAGCCTAGAAAAAAATTGATAAATTCCTAGAAATATATAACCTGCCAAAACGGAAGCAGGAAGAACAGAAAATTTGAAGAGACCAATCAGCAGCAAAGAAATTGAATCAAGAATCAAAAAATTTCCAGCCAACAAAAGTCAAGGACCAGATGGTGTCACAAATTCTACCAAACATTTAAAGAAGAGTTAGTACTTATTCTTCTTAAACTATTCCAAAATAATAGAAAAGGAAAGAAAACTTCCCAATTCATTCTATGAGGCCAGCATTACCCTAATTGCAAAATCAGAAAAAGACATCACAAAAAAAAGAGAACTATAATCCAATTTCCCTGATGAACACAGATGCAAAAATCCTCAACAAAATACCAGCAAACCTAATCCAACAATACACAAAAAGCATTCACCATGATCAAGTGGGATTTATTCCTGGTTGCCAGGGTAGTTCAATATTCACAAATCAATCAGTGTGATACATGACATCAATAAGAGAAAAGATCAGAACCATATGATCATTTCAATAGATGAAGAAAAAGCATTTGACAAAGTACAACATTCATTCACGATAAAAACCCTCAACAAAATAGGGTTAGAAGGAACATATCTCAACAGAATAAAGGCCATCTATGAAAAACCCACAGCTAACATTATTCTTAATGGGAAAAAACTGAGAGCTTTTCCCCTAAGGTCAAAAATAAGACAAGATATACACTCTCACCACTTTTACTCAACAGAGTCCTGGAAGTCCTAGCCTTAGCAGTCAGACAACAAAAAGAAATAAAAGGCATCCAAATCAGAAAGGAAGAAGTAAAACTTCCATTATTTGCAGATGACATGATACTCTACGTAGAAAACGCGAAACACTCCACCAAAAAACTGCTAGAACTGTTGCACAAATTCAGTAAAGTCACAAAATACAAAATCGATGTACAGAAATCTGTTGTACTTCTATACAACTCTAACGAAGCAGCAGAAAGATAAATTAAGGAATCAATCCCATTTATAATTGCACCCAAAACAAGGAATCTAGAAATAAATCTAACCAAAGAGATGAAATACCTGTTTCTGAAAACTATGCAGCACCGATGAAAGAAGAAGAAAGGACATAAAGAAATGGAAAACACATTCCATGCTCATGGATTGGAAGAACAAAACTTTTTTTAAATGTCTATAGTACCCAAAGCAATCTACACATTCAATGCAATCCCTATCAAAGTACCAACAACATTTTTCACAGAACTAGAACAAGCAATCCTAAAATTTGTGTGGAACCACAAAAGACCCAGAATAGCGAAAGCAACCTTGAAAGAGAAAAGCAATGGTGGAGGCATCAAAATTCTGGACTTCAAGATATATTACAAAGCTGTAGTAATCAAAACAGTATGGTGCTGGCACAAAAATAGACATATAAATGAATGGAAAAGAATAGGAAACCGAGGTGCCTGGGTGGCTTGGTCGGTTGAGTGCCCTTGGCTCAGGTCATGATCCCAGCTTCTTGGGATTGAGCCCTACTTCGGGCTCCCTGCTTGGCGGGGAGCCTCTTTCTCCCTCTCCCTTGCCTGCCACTCCCTCCTGCCGGTGCTCTCTCTCTCTCTCTCTGTCAGATAAATGAATAAAATCTTAAAAAAAAAAAAAAAAAGAATAGGAAACCCAGAAATAAACCCTCAGTTATTGGTCAATTAATCTCCCACAAAGCGGGAAACAATATCCAAAGGGGAAAAAGTGTCTTCAACAAATGGTATTGGGAGAATTGGACAGCAATATGCAAAAGAATGAAACTGGACCTCTTTCTTACACCATACACAGAAAAAAAAAATCAAAATGGATTAAATACCTAAATGTGAGACCTGAAATCATAAAAATCCTAGAGGAGAGCACAGATAGTAATTTCTCTAACAAAAACTATAGCAACTTTTTTTCTAGATAGGTCCCCTGAGGCAAGAGAAACAAAAACAAAAATAAACTACTGAGAATACATCAAGACAAAAAACTTCTGCACAGTGAAGGAAACAACAAAACTAAAAGGCAACCTATGGAATGGGAGAAGATATTTGCAAATGACATATCTGATAAAGGGTTAGTATCCAAAATATATACAAAACATAAAATTCAACACCCCCTCCCCAAATAATCCAAAAAAAATGGGCATAAGATGTGAACAGACATTTCTCCAAAGACATCCAGATGGCCAACAGACCCAAGAAAAGATGTTCAATGTCACTCACCATCGGGGAAATGCAAGTCAAAACTACAATGAGGTATCACCTCACACCTGTCAGAACGGCTAAAATCAACAACACAAGAAACAACAGGTGTTGGTGAGAATGCGGAGAAAGGGGAACCTTGTTACACTGTTGGTGGGAATGCAGAATGGTGCAGTCACTGTGGAAAACACTATGGAGTTTCCTCAAAAAGTTAAAAATAGGGGTGCCTGCGTGGCTTAGTTGGTTAAGCGTCTGCTTTTACCTGAGGTCATGATCTAAGGGTCCTGGGACGGAACCCCGTGTCTGACTTCCTGCTCATCAGGGAGTCAGCTTCTCCCTCTCTCTCTGCCTCTCCCCACCACTCATGTGCTCTCTCTCTCAAATAAATAAAATAAAATCTTAAAAAAAAAAAAAAAACTAGGACTACCCTAAGATTCGGCAATCACACTACTGGGTATTTACCCAAAGAATACAAAAACACTAGATCAAAGGGATGCATGCACCCCCATGTTTATAGCAGCATTATTTACAATAACCCAAATATGGAAGCAGCCCATTGTATATACATGGAATGTGTACACACACACACACACACACACACACTGGAATATTGTTCAGCCGTAAATAAGAATGAAATCTTGCCATTTACAACAACATAGATGGAGCTAGAGAGTATAATGCTAAGGAGAAGAAGTTAGAGAAGACATACGATTTCACTTATATATGGAATTTAAGAAACAAAAACAAAGTAGGGAGAGAGAGAGAAATAGACTCTTAAATATAGAGAACAAACTGATGGTGACCGGAGGGGAGGTGAGTTGGGGGAATGGGTGAAGTAGGTGCTGGTGATTAAGGAGCATATTTAATCATGATGAGCACTGGGTAATGTATGGAATTGTTGCATCACTATATTGTACGCTCGAAACTAATATAACACTGTATGTTAACTAACTGGACTTAAAAGTAAAACTCAAAAAACTAAAACTTTAAGTGCCTCTCCAGTTAATTGCCAGACAACACACACTCAGATGCACACACACACACACACAGCACAGACACAGTCACACACATCTTCTAAGGATATAAAATTATTTTCAGACTCAGTGATGTTTAAGTCCATATTAATAAAGAATTATCATTTTCCTAAAGCCATAATCTATAGAGATATTACATGTCTGAAACGAAGATACTCATATTATGCAAAGCAATTTTAACCTTCATTATAGCTATATCTCGTTTTCCCAAACTATACCCATAGACATAATTGTCCATAATAAAGTGTCCCGTTGTTGAGATTTCTCCCCCCAAAAGCCATTTACTTCTGATTATTCAGACTGTACAAGAAACCAGCTAAGGAAGAAGTTAAAGAGTTTTCAGTTTTTCACTAACTCAAGATGGAAATAATTAGGCAATGTGACCTCACTGTGGCCCAGGTAAGGGCCCACACAACAACTTCACATTGCAGCCCCCTCACCTGATCTGACGGTTGAAGAGGATCCCACGGAATATCTATGCACTCCTGGCCGGGAGGAACCTTCAAATGTCATAGAATATTTTTGGCATATGAGAATTAAATTTATTTTAAAGGAAACATTAAGAACTAATGGAAAATATTATTTTAAACTATAGTTCTTAGAAAAGTGTCTGGAAAAATTGAGGTTGGGTCTCTATTTTATATCATAGACCAACTAAACTACATGTCATCCAATAAATTTAAAAGTTATATGTAAAAAATAGTAATCTTAAAACAAAAAACAATATAGACAGATGTAAAAGGATGATGCTCTATGGAAGAATAATCAGAGATGAATATTTAAGTGCACAGTTGATAAATTTTTTAAACTCCAGAATAGTTACAAAGAACATTAAAAGATTTTTAAAAACTTGTAAATTCTGTAATAATTATGATTAAAGTTAATTTCTTTAATATGTAAAGATGTCATAAATCTGAAATTATTATCATATACAGCAATAAACAATAGAAATAGTTGTAAAAGAATGAGTATAATTTTTTATAGAAATGTTTTACTTTAATACCGATCCAATTATTTAATTTAAAATAACTAAGTTCTATTTTCTGCTAAGATAGATTTTAGGACTAAAACTCATTGCAGGAGAGGGTATAGTGTGATCAGAAATTATCACTGCTGTTAAAAGACAAAATTGTGCTACAGGCCTAGAAATAATTTTGGGTATCTATAGAGAGGACAAAAATATTTTCTACCCTCTGTGCCAGAACTAAGCTCCTCAAAAGTCTATTCTGAGGGAAGTTCTTAAGTATAGCAATTTAGGTAAGACGATATGCACTATAGAATTGTTCATAGTCGAAAAAAGGCTAAGCCCACAAAATAATAGGAATGATTGCTCAGTAACTTATGTTCCCCATATGTTATAGAATGTTATTCATCAAATATACTATAATTTTGAAGAATTTTTAATATAGCCTAATGTTAAAACAAAGAATGAATTAAAAAGAAAAAAAAACAGCCATGTATTTACAAGATGACAGGTTAATGCCAATTATATAAAGCTATATGATAACTATTATTCTCTATCTTTGCATTATCCACCGGTCTGGTAAAAAAGTTTTCAGTGTGACAAAATGTTAATATCTGGATGTTGGAATTAGCAATGATTTTATCTCCTTTTTTATATTCTTTTATTTTGCAGCATTTTTCAGGGAGCACTCATCCCTTTTAAAGTTGGAATAAAATGTTACATTTTATAATGGAAATAAATGGCTTTACAACTCTTAAGTTTTTTCACCTTGGCTTTCCTATCTTATTGTAGCTGTCTCTGTGTATCTCTATACAAAATAGCCAGGAATTAAAGCCCAGATAAGCACATCATGTATGAAAGGAAATTTTTTTCGCTATTCACTTTCTAGATCATATTGGGCTGTTCCTTATTACATTCCACAGACAATTATGTATTTAAGCTTCTAAAATTTCAGCAAGAGCCTTTACTCTTTCCAAGTCTTTCTGCAACTGATAAATCATTTTCTCAAAGGATACAGTTTTTCTGCAGATTTCTGTTGCCAAGGTCTTCATAAAACCTAACAGTTAGAACTAAATTACATTTAACCATATGGATTTGCATCTTCTCCAAAGTAGCTGGAAGAATTAATCAAAGGTGAACAAATTAAGTTTAAATAGTTCCTAGTAACTAAATATAATTTGTAAAAATTATAGTAGATGTTGAAACTTTTCAATAGATTTCCAATCTAGAACCTTGTTTTGAGTGGCACCTGATGACCTTTCCTTTCCTTCCTCCACCTCAAAATTCAAGTCTATTTTACCATTATATAACCAGTAATCTGAAATAAATACCATATTTTTGTCATACACCAATAGCCTACGTTCATTGCCTTCATGAACTTCAGCACCCAGACTCATCAACATCAGCCATCAGAAAGAAATACAGGATTCCAGATCAGTATTTCAAATGTCCCTTTGTTTATGTGAAAATCATTTACTGAAGCCTAGCCAATCAAAACAGAAAGAAATTGGACGCACACCAGGATTGAGTATTTCTGCCAATGTTTCCTTTCTGTAAATAGCACTAAAAAAAGAAACAGACAAAAATACCTCCAGAATCTGCTTAGATCTTCAAATCAAGGGTCACCTGGAAACTGTTCGCTCACATAGATAATTGTCAGAATTCTAATACTTTGTATCCTTATTAGAGAACTTTCCAAACAACTAGATTTCTTTTTGTAAGTGAACTCAGAAGGACATTTGTGGGCTTTACAGTAATACTGAACTGGATTCACATCTTTGAATTGTCATAATCCACCTATATGACCTTGAGCCTGTGTCCACAGTGTCCTCTCTGTCAAGAATGACCTCCTTTCTCCTTTCTGCTTCGTGATCATCTCATTTTCCAAAACACACCCCACAAACCATCCCTCTGTATTCAGATACATAAGCTTTCTCTGAGCTAAGCATTGTATCTCTTTTGAATTCAATTACATACCTGATTCCTGAAAATTTCTTCATTACTGAATATCGGCTATCTTTGGCACAAAGCCCCAACCATCTTATTTGTATCCAAATTTCCAATTTAGTAATTATATGACTGTATCATATAATTAAAATCATTCATTAGTTATTTCATTCATCCCCAAATATTTATGAGTACATTCCATATCTTAAAAGTGTTCACGCTATCTTAGATATTACCATGGTGAACAAAGAAGATAAGGTGTCTGCTCTCATAGACTTTATATTTTGGTGGAGGAATTAAATTAAATTAAAAAAATCCATCTAGTGATAATGTGCTGCACAAAAATGCAAACGAATGACACAGTAGAGAGTATATAGTAACCAAGTATGGTTGATCAGAAAAGGCCTCTCTAAAGAGAGATTTAAACGAGCATTTGAATGCTAACAAAGTGTTAGCCTGAGAAGATTCCTAATGAGAGCATCCCAGGCAGAAGAAACAGCTACTGCAAAAACCAAAGAAATATACATGACTAATCAAGGAATCAAAAGAAAGCTAACATAGTTAACAAAGGAGAAAATTTAAAAAAGGAGAGACAGATAGTGTTATATGATATGATATGACATGACATGATATAATGAAGTCAGGGAGGTAGAAAGACCCCAGATCAGATATGATTTTGCAAGACTGAAAAAGAGATTGAATGTTGAAATACAATGAGGAGTCACTGGGGATTTTTTAAGCAAGAGAATAACATGATCTTGTTTACATGTTAAGAGAGAATTCTGGTAACTTTTAACAGAGCAGATTACAGACCAGCTAGGAGGTTATAGTATTGGTACAGGTAGGAGATCCTATTGATCTGGATTAGGGTGTCAAGGAGGGAAATAGACATAATGGGACAATAATAGGATATATTTGGAAAGTAGAATGTATAACATATTTTAATGGATTAGATGTGTTAAATGAGGAAAAAGAAGAAAGGAGAATAATGTTGAGATTTACCTAGATCAACTGAGTGGAACATTGCTTTTGATTAAGGTTAAGGAAGAGTGGAGAAAAGATGGTGTTTTTCACTTTTCTTTCTTTCTTTCTTTCTTTCTTTCTTTCTTTCTTTCTTTCTTTCTTTCTTTCTTTCTTAGGGGGAGATGAACCATGAGAGACTATGGACTTTGGGAAACAAACCGAGGGTTTTAGAGGGGAGGGGGGTCAGGGGATGGGTTAGCCCAGTGATGAGTATTAAGGAGGGCACGTATTACATGGAGCACCGGGTGTGATACGCAAACAATGAATTATGGAACACTACATCAAAAGCCAATGATGTACTGTATGGTGACTAACATATCATAAAAAAAGTTTTAAAACAAGATGGTGTTTTTCTTGGGGAAAGGGCAGGGAGTAGGGATTAAGAGGAATCCTTTGGATATACTACATTTGAAATGCTTGCTAATTCTAATGCATTTTTTACTGGATTCCTTAGAAGGAATATAAGTCATGCCACCTACAAAAGTAGTTTCACTCTTCCTTTCCTATCTGGGTTCATTTTTTTTTCCTTGCCTAATTGCCCTACATCGAACCTCCATGATAATACTTAATAGATGTCGTGAGAGTGAACATTTTTACTCTAATCCTAATTGTAGGGGAATGCTTTCAGTTTTTACCATTAGAAATGATGTTATTTGTGTTTTTTATAGATGCTTTTGATCAGGCTGAGGAAATCTCCTTCTATTCCCAGATGGTTGAGTGTTTTTCTCATAAAAGGGTACTGACTTTATGTTTTTTCTTCATCTACTAAGATTATCATGTGGCATACATCTTTTATTCTCTCGTACGATGTATTACCTTAATTATCATATGTTGTACTAATCATGTGTTCCTGGAGTTAATCCTACTTGACCATGCTATAGAATCCTTCTATATATTGTCAGATCTAGTTTGCTAGTACTCTGTTGAGGATTTTTGCTTCTTTAATCATAAAAATATTGGTCTGTCATTTTCTATTCATGTGATATCTTCAGTTTTGGCATGAGAATAATACTGGCCTTACAAAATTACTCAAGAAGTGTTCCGTTCTCTTACAAGAGTTTGCGAAAAAAATAGTATTAATTTTTGTTTAAATGTTTGGTAAAAACATTTGCTTGTTATAAACATATTGCTTATTATATATTATTTAACGGCCTTTGACCATTTCATTGAAATGATCTAATTTGTCAGCTTACTGTTTACATTAGTTTCCTAGAGTTATTATAACAGATTAACACAAACTTTGTGTCTTAAAACAAAACAAATTGTATTCTCTCATTGTTCTGGAGGGCAGACATAAAAAATCAAGGTGTCAACAGGGCTGTACTCACTCCAGAGGCTCTAGGGGCACCCTTTGCAAGGGTAGTTTTTGAGGTCAGTTTGTTTGTTTGTTTGTTTTAGTCATTCATTCATTCTGAGGCCCTAGAAGTCTTTTCTGAGCTGCTTTTTTTCTTGGTTATCTCTGATAAACTAGATGGTCTATAAAGTTTTATTCTCAAAGAGCTACCAATCTCCTCTTAGTTGCTTACAACACAATCTCCATTGTTTTCAAGGTTATCATTAGTCTCAAACTTTGTCCATACTCTGTTTCAAATAAAATCAATTCCTTTAGGAGATCTTTGAAGCTCAGAGTTCATTCTTCTTAAGGTCTAACTCTCCTTGTGGGCAAAATCTCTGAGGGATTGTTTAGGGGCTTGGGGAAAGGGCAGTGGCTCACTTCTCTCAGAATATAACACCTCCTTTATGAGTAAGACACTGGTTGATGGCAGTAGCTTCCAGTCTCCTCAGCTTGCATATCCAGGTGTGAACCCTTCATCCTATACAAGGACTAGGGTAAGGGCATTCAAGGCCATTGTGTTTGTAGCATGCTGCACCACTGTAGAGACTTCAGACTATGAGTGGGGGGCAGGGTAGGGAAAAAGAGCTCCTGACTGTTCCAGCCATAGTTACTTTGAATTTGACCTCTGGAATGTGGAAGTGGGGCAGATGAGAAATGGAGGGAGAGGGCGGGTGGTTGAGAAATGCTGGTGTCTTGCCTCTTGCTGGAAGATACCATAGAACTTGATTGCAAGCTGGAAGGAGTGAGAGCCATGTCTTCTTGGCCACACCTCCCACACCTGGGAGCTTCATCCTACCTAGCTGGGATGGAGAAGAGAAGGGTGAGATCACAGCACAAGTGCCACAGCCTCTCACTATTATTATTACTGAAATTTAGTAGAGTTTCTTGAATAAATAATTCTTATTTGCTGTAATAACTTAGGACAATTTCCACAGACTTTAAATAGTTGGTTGCCTTATCATTTCTTTTCAGTGATGGTTTTTTCATAGGGGAGTGGGTCTGCAGAGGCCCTCATGACACCATTCTAGAAGTGATTCTTATGAATGACTTAATATTTTTAAGATAAAGTTCTCAAAAGAATTGCAAAAAAACAATCAACTGTGTAAATTTAAAAATGTAATTGGCTTAATTCAATGAATCATAAATTGGGCAGCATCCCATCTAACAAATAGAAAGGAGTTCCAAGGAGCTGTACAAAATGGACGACTCTCATAGGCAGAAGGAGGAAGAATAAGGAAGTTATTTGAAAAGAGTAGATTGTTGCAAGCAAGATAACCTTTCTTTGGCGGACAGCAGAGGTGTATTGGGACAATTACCTCCCTAGTGCTGACCAGGAAATTCTAGACTGACCAGTTAAGATTATGATCCTGGGAGAGACAGAAACTGAATTTAGGTTAGGTATTAAGTCTCAGTTTGGTGACATGAGCTAGCACAAGTGACTCCATTTCAGGCCTATTGTCTCTTTTTTAACAGGAAGTTAAGCGTATACGGTCTCATTTTAAGTAAGATGAGTAATGACAGACCTCATAAAAGGGAAGGGAATAAGAAGAAGTTTGGAAGAGAACAGGAATAAAACAGAGCAGAGAATGGCTATAAATTATTTTTTAACAGATGGAGATCTCAAAATCATTCTCTTTAGAAAATGTTTTTTCTATCAAAAAAATGAGCGTATGCATACTCACCCAAAATTTGTATGTCTTGCAGATAATTATCAAAACACAGAAAGCTCTCTATAGAGACTATGTGTTAGAAACTTCCATATTAGCCCATTACACTCTTAAGGGAAGAGAAGATATCTTATTATTCCATTTATATTTGTATTTATTATGTTATAAGTACTATTCCTAGTACACAGTAGTTGTTAATAAGATTTGATGAAAGGGTAAATGAATGAACACAAAAACCAGAGGGAAAAAAAAGAAAGAAGATGGCTGATTTTCAGAAATTTATTATCTCATTGAGGGGAAATATTTCTACATTGAAAATTAGAAACAACTATGAATAAACAAATGGCAAACCGATCCATATGGGATGAGAAAATAAAATCTCTTAAGTTGAATTCGGATATATCAAGAAAGTTACTACACAAATGAAAGGATATATGTTAATACTTTGTTTTGGCATTATATAAAAGGGTTAGGATTTTATTTTTATATGCAAAAATAAAAATGAATTTGTCCCAAAATTAAAATTTCAAAGTAATCAACTGCTGTCCTTTTAATATGGGTCTTCATTTGAAATGGTGTGCACAAAATGGTAAGAAACCATCACCCGGTGGGTAGAAATGTGTAATAAGATAAAGGAAAAAAATGAGAGGATATGAGAAATGATGTGAGAAGAGAAAATTAATCATAGCTTAACCAACCTCAGAGAGACTATTTTAAAGTGCAGTCTTCCTCTTGACAGTGGCCCTTTTACTCTCTGATGAGTGGCCTTTAGAAACCCATTGAAGTTTAAGACATCATCTGAAGAGGAGAAGGACCTTTTATTCCTTGCTACTCATTTTACCTTCACTTCTCACCACCCTCACACATGTATTAGTTGGAGTAGGATGGTACTCTGCAAGGTTTCCAGCGGCCGTATATCTATCCTTTGTGGGAGGATTCAGAAGGATTATTGAAGGACCATCACAAAATTTGTATAGCACCATGTATTATGAGAACCAAAACAGGAAAATATTGACTTCTTTTTACTAAGATTTCTTTTTTGTGACCACATTTAAGACAAAGATGTGTTCATGGAGAACACATGATTGGAAACATGAATTATTTAAAATTGATGGCCTTATAAGCACACTAGGCTTGTATTTACCATTTAAAATGGCAACACAATGTGGCCAGAGATGAACACAGATTATTATTCACTGGGCTCATTAAATATGCATAAAATGTGAACTGCTCTATATGTGTGCATTTCCTTACTTAAAAGAATCTCATTTGGTGGTACACTGGGAAGTTGGAATGCAATGATTAAAAGTTCATATATTCAAGACAGAAAATGATGAAGTCTATGGGGACAAAAGAAATTTCTTATTCATCTCATTCTAAGCACCAAGCAAAGATCAGGAAAAATGTGGCACTAAATAATTCAGTCATTACTTTAATCATTTATTCATTCAACAAATATTACATTTCTACAATGGCAGAACTTCTACATGTGGGGGAGGAGAGGAAATAAAAAAGCAAGAAAATTATATTCATTGAATGAATGAATATATCAACTTGGGTAAATTCATAAGGAAGGAGAAGAAAATCAGATTCACAACAAGATTTGGAAAGACTCTTTTTCATTGTATGCATATTATCAGTACTTTAGATTTGTAGAACATTAATATTGTCAATACTTTAGAATTATAGATCATTATTGTACCTCACAACACTCTAAGAAGGTAATGACATTAATCATTTCATAGATGGGTAAAGCTCAAAGTGAATTGTCTTGCATAAAATCCCATAATTATTGCGGATGGAGTGGGAACTTGAAGCTAGTTTCTGGTGGCTTCTTTTGTTCTCCTTTGTGGAATGCCACGTGTCTTCTTTACTGCTTACATGGACCCTGTCAGGGCTATATCTTCATCAAGTACCTTCCAGGAAAACCAGTCCAGTGGAAAAATACATTTTACTTAAATTTGAAAGATCTCAGGTTCTATCCAGCATTGTGCTGACAAGCAGCATGCCTGTGGTCCTACATGCTAATGTTCAGTTTCTTCATTTCTGTGGAAACTTCTACCATATTTTATCCCACTACCCTCAATGGTCAGTTCTCTAGAATACAGAGAAAAAGTAAATTTTACTTTAGTTTCTTCTTGAGTTGTCTGTCCATGCTTCTTCTGGTGTTCTGCTTATCGCCCACTGTTACCAAAGTCTTGAGGAGGAATTTCCTTACCATCAGGGTCTTGTCTGGAACTCTTGGTCACTGTTTCTTCAACAGGACACAGAACTCTTCTGACCAGTACCATTGGAAAAGTTACAATAGGTCAAAGCACACTTTATTTATTATATCTTTATTTTCCATGACACTATTATATAAAACATCCAGGTATATAAGACTTAATTAAAGCCTTGAGAAAAAGAAATGTAATTACAGTGTAAGAGAACACTTAGAAATGTTTGCCATGTAAGGATTTTCTTAGAGAACAAGGGTACATATTCAAGAGGTTAAGCTTTAAGGAGGCAGGTGGGAGAAGGTCATTTTATAGAGAAAGCATCTTTTTATACTAATTTCTTGCATTCAGATTTTTTTACTCTCTTAAAAAAATTGATCAAACCTCTACTATTTTACTAACCCCCTGTACCCAGAAAAATCTGCCTCATGCCAAGCTCCATATTTCTCCTCTTTTCATCAGTTGAGATTAACTCACTATGAGTGTGTCAGAAGAGCTTCAGAAGGATAATCAAGGTTTTCTGTTTGAGAAAAAATTATATTAATTACATTTTGAGTAGTACAGGGAAATATCTATTCTGCCTTGATTGGATGATGAAAAATGATATAAATTATCCTTGCACCTAGTAATCTTAGATTTTAGAATTTTTGACCTCACCCTTTTACATGGTATTATTTATAATCTTAACATACCATAGTTATCACCAACTTGTACTTTCCACAGAAATTTGCTTTCCTAGTTAATCTTGGAGTACACTGGGCCAATTTTACATTTTTCAAGCAACAAGAGCCAAGTCCCTTCTCCTTCTGGTCTTCCCTTAGAGATTTCCAAGACAGATACTTTGTCAAAGTACTTGTTTCTTTGCTGTCCCAACATTCCACCAAGTGCTCTTCACCTTCCTCCGTGGTTGTACTGGTCTACGGCTTTGGAACTGCAAGTTCAGGCCATTTCTGATCATCATTTAAATTCTTATCTCTTTTTCCTCAAGGTCATCACCTTCAGTTCTGCTGAGCATCTGTTGCAAGTCCTCAGGCACTTCCTGGTGATACTGAATCTACCAATAATGTATCTCCTCGTGCAATAAGTATTTGTATCTGGGTGAGTCCCTGACTCCAGTTATCTAGTGTTCACTTTTTTTTTTCCAGGTACTATGATGATTTCCCTCTTAGTTTGCCCACAACATAGTGTTATAGGTTCTAATATCAATATATTTTGAGTTTCTATACTTAGCCCCTTGGTGGTAAGAAGCACCTACCATATTTATTTGTATCTCTGTTAAAGAGATTTTCTCTCTCATCTTTGATCATCATCCCAACCTCTCTTTTGAGCTTGAGGTGTAATGACTGAGTCAGAATCATGGGCAAGACAGCTTTACATTGTAGCAAGGATGTTCTCCTAACATTACTTTCTAAAATTCACTATAAATACCCTAGTTTCTCGAATGCTGTGTGGATAAGCTTTAACATTCCCTGCTACTCTCATTAATTTATGAGTTAAATAAAACCTATCACATCAGTTATTTTTTTAATGTGCCTGAAAGTCGTGATTTTAACTTTTAGAAAATTTTACTCTAAACCTTCTCCTACCACCGGTGGACCGCCACTTCAGGATACTCTAGTTCATCTTGTGTGATTGCTCTTGACTCTTCCATTCTGATTTTCACTAGTGTTGTTGAAATGGATGATTCTACATTTAATGGACCTTACAAATTTCCATTCACTCCACCTTTAGAGTCATTCAGCTGATGCAATTATACTTCCCAGGTCCCTGTCCAACCAATTTTGTGTCTTTATCAGATTAAAGAGGAAGACATGCAGCTAGAAATAACTGCTGATTTAAAATATCATGAAGGTATAAAGATAATTCTGAATTCTATGAAAGTCATATGTCTTTTTACAGTAGGGGTATAAACACACCTTTGGGATACAGTTAGTTTCGTGCAGCTCAAAGTATTTTAAGAGAAAAGCTTATTGATCTGATTGGTCCAAAGTTCCCCAAATTAATAGAGATAATTTTATGGAATTATAAGTTTGGAGCCAAGAACCACAAGAAGCAGCCATTTGACCAGATTTGCATTGGAGGTACAGCACATCAAAAATTTCATTTTAAGATATAAGATTACATGGCCACTGGGCATTATGTATATCAGCATTCAGTTCAAGTTGTTACATCAGGAAAACCAAAAATAAGTACACACCAGAAACTAATGTCTTCTGATATTTACACTTGGAATTCTAAAGCTCTACTCCAGTAACATATGGATCCTTGTTTCTGTAATTTTTTCATGTTTAAAATGAGAAACAATTATATAATGGGCTGAATCTCTTCTACAATGCCATGAATCTCTGTGTCCTATGGTGGAAAAGTAGATGAGGTAATAACATCAAAGCATGGATGTTCGTTTTGCCACTTGAATAAAATAGGAGAGGTCTATATGAGGCTAAGCCTGTGGTGTGTGTTTTTATGAACTATGACAGTCTGCTCAAATTGTGTTTATACATAACAGGCAAATCTTGGTACAATCTCCTAGTTCTCTTGGTTCAATACAAGATAGTCTTTTGGTTCAAAGTTACAACCAATATGGATTATTGAGACTCTACTATGAGTGATAATGATTGAGAGAACCAGTGTGTTATGCAAAGTTGAGGTTTTGGTTTTCGAGGAAAAAAAATATAGTTTTGTCTTGACGTATAAATTTGATCCCAAATAAAAA
This sequence comes from Ursus maritimus, assembly GCF_017311325.1. Classification (NCBI taxonomy): domain Eukaryota; kingdom Metazoa; phylum Chordata; class Mammalia; order Carnivora; family Ursidae; genus Ursus; species Ursus maritimus. The sequence continues at coordinate 24,585,925 of NW_024424786.1, forward strand.
AAATATAGAAAAGAAGAAAACATTAGTGTGTATACAAGTAGTAGAAGGCATGAGGGAAATTAATTTTATTTGCCTTGGTTTATAATACCTGAGACTGGTAGGAAGCTATGAATAGCTTTAAATTTTGGCGAAGTTCAATCAGTTTTGATGGGCTTATTCTCCAGGTAATTTAAGGAGGTGAGGAAGATTCATGAAAACTTCCCAGTCAGGTATATATTCCTGCAAGACAAAAATTTGGTTCTTTCTCTATCAAATTGATAAATAAGTCTTAGAAACTCTTAAGGGATAATAAAATATCATTCTTTCTCTTCTTTGTAAACTTCCCACACAGCAGAGATTCCATAAACTATACAGAAGAATCTTCTCCGCATACAATTGATTTTATGATATAATTAGTTAATTGAAACAAAAAAAGAAAAAAAAATCCTCTCATGAGAAAGCTAAATTTTCTTACAAAACTCTTTTTTATCTTTTATGTTTATCTTAAACATTTTATCAGTTTTATTAAATAGATAACTAGACATTTTTTTCTCAGCATCTATGTTCCTATCTTGAGTCATTAAATCTGTTCTAATTTTTTGGTTTGCCTCAAATATCAGATCCCAAATTTAGAAAAAAATAATCTATTCAGGAGGGCTCCTATAGGTCTTCTAGACAAACACAAATATTTGTGTGTGTGTGTGTGTGTGTGTGTGTGTGTGTGTTTCAAAGATTTGATTTGAGAGAAAGTGTGTGCACATGCGAGGGAGAAAGAGAGAGAAAGGTGAGAGCGAGCATGAGCAGGGGGGAGAGTCAGAGGGAAAGGGAGAAGCAGACTCCCCACTGAGCAGGAAGCTGAATGCGGGACTTGATCCCAGGACCGTGGGATCAGGACCTGAGCTGAAGGGAGATGCTTAACCAACTGAGCCACCTAGGTGCCCTAAACACAAATATTTGTTACTTCATCTTGTAAAAAAAGAGATGATAGGAACAATAATGGTTGTTTGCTGTGTTCCATATTCATAATTAGCTTGACACTAGTGTAAAATCTGTGAGGGAATAATGATCAAAGTAGAAGAAAGAGGCAGCCTTTTCTAAGTAAACACTATACAAATAAAATATTGTTACAACGGAATTTCAGAAATTATACTGTTTATGCTCCTAGAGATTTTTCAATTTCTTCACTGTCCATGATATTTTTTTTACCCTCAGGAGAAGCACTGATCAAACTCCTGAAATACTATGTACTGAACCCCAATAGAAAATTTACTCTCTCTTCTAATATTCATACTAACTCTAAATCATTTAATAACAAATCAAACAGGTTTCTGCTTCCCATTGATGCTTTCCTGAAGACTTCCTATAAACAGGTTAGACTCTCTGTATAGTCAAATGCCTGTTGAAATAGTATAGTAAAATGCCTGTTGAAAAGACTATCTCAAAAGAAAAGAAGAGAGAAAAGAAAAGAAAAGGAAAGAGAGAAAGAAAGGGAGAAAGAAAGAGAAAGAAAGAAAGAAAGAAAGAAAGAAAGAAAGGAGAAAAAGAAAGAAAGAGAAAAAGAAAGAAAGGAAGGAAGGAAGAAAAGACTGTGTCAGATATTTTAAATTATTGGTGCTTCAATGATAGATGATTAGAAGAGTCTTCCAAGTTGACAATGATTAGAAAACATACAATATTTGTCTGAAATATTACTGGTATAATTTTAATGTCCTAGTTTTCTGTATATATAGGTATTATAGACCGAATGTTTGTGCCCCCTCCCAAATTCACATGTTAAGTCCCAATGCCCAATGTGATTTAGAGGTGGTCCTTAGGAAGTAATTGGCTCATGGTGTGGAGTCCTCATAATGGGATTAATGCCCTTATTAAAGAGCCTCCAGGGAGCTTCTTTGCCCCTTCCTCCAAGTAAGGAGACAAGGAGTAGAAGGCTGTCTGTGAACCAGAAAGTAGGTCCTCCCCAGATACCAAATATACAGTGCCCTTCTTTTGGACTTCCCAGGCTACATTGTGAAAAATAAAATTCTATTTTTTATAAGCCACCCAGTCTATGGTGTTTTGTTATAGCGGCCTGAGTGGACTAAGACAATGAGGAAGCACTTTTTTTTTTTAAGATTTTATTTATTTATTTGACAGAGAGAGAGACAGCCAGCAAGAGAGAGAACACAAGCAGGGGTAGTGGGAGAGGGAGAAGCAGGCTCCCAGCAGAGAAGCCTGATGTGGGGCTCGATCCCAGAATGCCAGGATCACGCCCTGAGCCGAAGGCAGACGCTTAAAAACTGAGCCACCCAGGTGCCCCTGAGGAAGCACTTTTAACCTTAGTATAATAGGCTATGCTTTTCCAAACTGAAATTAATCATTTTAAATAAAATATGTTCTCAATAATCTCTCAGAATTGAGAGAGAAATGCTTTGTGGAATCTTCGTACATTTTCATGGCAATATGGGTATTTACATAGGTTCAATAAAAATCTATCCTCCTTGGGGCATCTGGGTGGCTCAGTCGGTTAAGAATCTGACTCTTAATTTTGGCTCAGGTCAAGATCTCAGGATCCTGGGATTGAGCCCCATTGGGCTCCCACTTAGCAGGGAGTCTGCTGGAGGATTTCATTCTCTCTCTCTCTCTCTCTCCCTCTACCCCTTCCCACCTTGCACATGCACTCTCTCTAAAATAAATCAATAAATCTTTAAAAAAAAATCTCCTTTTTACCAAGATATATAATTGGACAAATTGACTCATAATCTGACAAATTGATTGTGTGCCCAACATTATACTTGTAATGTCATATTTCAGAATAAATCTCATTTAATAAGGTATGACAAGCTTTCTCTTAAGAAACGGGAATCCCCCACTCAAGAGAAAATAACAGGTGAAGAATTTACCATCTGACCTAGCAAGAAAATTTCCACAAAATATAAGAAACGTGGTTATCAAGACACTAAACATCAGGCAATTTTGAAGTAAATTAATATCCAGTGGAAGATCATCTGCAGCTGCCAGATTTTCATCCTCTGCTTCATCATTCAGTTTCTAATTGCTTCTGACTAGCCTCAGTCCAGATCTAAATCTCACAGTCCAAGTCAACGTTCATTTACCTTCAGTATTTGTATTTAGGAAAATCACAGTGATATAACTTTGACAGTGATCCAGTGAAGTATATTCATACAGTTTAAAATCCAGTGGTGGAAACCTTCCTAATTATAATCAACAAGAAGAAAATTTAAAATAAGATGAGCTTTTAGAGAAATAAAAGACATTTATATAAACATTATTGATGTAATTTTGGAATATAGGTGAGATCCAGAGCCCACGGCCAAGAAAGAATTCTTGAGATGTCTTTGGTGCAAAAGAGTGATTTTATTAAAGCTCGGGAATAGGACCCGGTGGGGAGACAGAGCTGCATTACAGGGTGAGGGGTGACTGATTATGTACTTGGGAGTTGGGGGTAAGGAAAAAGGGAGGTTCTTAAAAAAATTTTTGTATGTTAAAGAGGGCCTATGAGATACTGGAGTCCTTCCCATTGTCAAGTTAAGGCTATTCTTCCCTTTAGTAAAGCATTAACATTAAGATGGTTGGGACCTTCCTGGAGGAAAGCTATACTCTATCTCAAGTCCTTCTTCCATGGCTTCAGGTTATAAGGAAATTTTATTTTATTTACATTCTCTTCTACCTTTGTTTCCCACATCACTATGGGTGGGTGGGTGATGTTAGAGCTCCAGGAAATTGAGTCTATGGGTCTCTGGAAGTTAGGTTATTGGTAAGAATGCCTTTTCTTATAAATCACTAAGACATTTGTGAACTGAGGGAGACACCTATCTTGCTGGACTGTGATCTCTGTTAGTTAACCATTTGTTGTTCCATCCCTTAGCTTTAGGGCAGCCAGGAGTGCCTGAGGAAGGTCCTACATATCCTGGTGGGGAGGGGGGGAAGGGAAGGTTGGGGGGTGGGAGGGGAGTATTGCAGGGTGTCAGCTTGTGCCTTGTCCTCAGCTTGCCTGCTGCTCCCTCATGACAATTATGTTCTAGGTAGTATTCTAAAGTAGAGAGAAAGAGAGGGAGAGAAATAGATACGAATAATGATTTTATAGGACAGAGCGTATAATTTATACCCACAACAACCTTAGGTTTTATTAGGATACCCATTTGCAGATGAGGAAATCCAGGCACAGAAATGATAAAACTGATACATCAGTGCCAGTTCTTCCTTTTATATGTATTATTTACACTGATAATTAAGAATGTAATCTAGATAGCTAGTATCATCTTTTGTGTGTATGTCAGTTATTTTTTAAGCTAAACAACTCCCTAAAAACCAATCATTTTTATGTGCTGTGTAAGATTTTACTGTGTTTATTTAACAAAGTATCTTGTACAAACAAGGCGCACAATGAGTGGTGTAGACTGGCCGTAGCCACAAAGAGCCCAATTATTCAAGGAGCCAGGAAAAGCCTGGCATATCTAAGAAGTGTCATATTTTGACGTGAATTAGCATCTTTCCTGATGTTTCTGATTAGAAGGGCAAAGTGTGAATGAGTCATAGGGTAATGGTTATTTTTCACATCAGTTGCTGCCTTGGAGCTGGACTGTAGATACTGATTATAAGAAAGTATACCCTAATGCATCAGAATCGTGTTCTCTTGGACAAGCCAAAAAAAAAAGCCCATTGAAGAATTTTCTTTTTTCTCACCAAAAATATCTTGCATGATTAACACAAGTTTTGTACTTCAATTTAGTAGTGTTTAATGGATAAAGATGAAAGGATTTTTTTAGTCTATTATAGGTAACACTCCATTAGAAGTTACAATTATAATGAAATCTAAAATTATTATTCCATGATCTATAATGGACAATAATAAATAAGAGAAAACTAGAAATAAATAATCTAGAAATAAATGAATAATGAATAAGGGTAAGATACTGGCACTCTTATATTATATAAAGAACATGTCCATTTGTTCAAACTACCCAACCTCCACATCCTATACAATTTACAGTGAAGTCTCAAAAAAAATAGTAGCTATGACTCAGATCCAAGCTAAGATGCTTGTCATTAAATGAATTTTAACAGAAAGGTGACAAAGTCTTTCATCGGTAATTACTTTTGAGGCTGTCACAATTATTGACAGAATAAAGGAGTATAATTTAGATCTGTGATGTGGCTATTGTTTTTTTAATTGTTCTGTTTTTACATGGAGAGCACTGGAAGCATTGAAACACTCTACTCTTTTGTTCTTTGCATTGTTGTCTTAAAATCAACACTTTCTCTCAAGTATGCAAATGATTAGTGTTGCCAAAAAAAAACCCCTGAGTTTTGTCAGAGTAAGGTTCAGATCACACCTTATGGAATTTCTAGCTCAATTTCCAGATCAAAGTAACACAGAGAAATTAGGAACAGCTTAGGTCTTTTTGAAGCAAGTTCTAGATAAAATGTTGCTCCTTCAGGAATTAACATTTCTTCAACTGAATAGGTGCTTTAATTTTTGAAATAGTGTTTACAATGAAGAGAAAGTTAAACTGAATCACACATTTCCTCAAAACATTAAACAGGAAATACTATTTACCTCATTATTTCCTATAATAAAGCATTACTAGGCAAGAAAAAGTTTGCTTAGTTAATAAACTAGAAATCTAAGATTTATTGATAATTGTGTAATCCAGAAAAGAAGGGAACCTATCCTTGCTTTGGTAATCACCAGGTGCCAAATAAAGTGCTAACTGGTCATCCTGAGATGTAGTGAAGGATGACAACCCAGCTTAGTTTGACCTGGATGATTTGCTGTTCACCTAATCACCCAGGGTCCTCCAGAGAACATCACATCAGTGTTGTGTGCTCTGATAAAGAGTTAGGTCCTTGCCTATTCTCTTTCCCTAAGCCCTACTCCACTAAAAAAAAAAAAAAAAAAAAAAAAAAAAAAAAAAA
>NW_024424786.1:24591829-24655125 GCF_017311325.1 Ursus maritimus
AAGCCCTACTCCACTAAAAAAAAAAAAAAAAAAAAAAAAAAAAAAAAAAAAAAAGTGTATGGGTGTGGATCTGAGGATCTCCTTTTCAGGTAGAAAGAAAAGGAGAAAAAAGGGAATAAACCAGAACACACAAACAAACAAGGCCCTGGTTGGATTCAGAAACTATTTGATTTTCGTAGTTTCAGTCCTAAGCAGTAGTGGTTCATAGGAATGGGACGTTTTCATATATGAAAACATCAGAAATTACGATACATTGCTACCTCTAGTGTAACATGGGCTGTACCTCAATGGAAGAAAGAAAACCTTTTAACCAAAAGATAAAAATAAAGGGGATACTGTAGTACACTCTGATACACTGCAAAATGTTAATTTTGCCTTGACCCTTTACATTTGTTCCCATACTTGTTCTCCTCATTTTCTTTTTACTCCATTCATAACATGGCCACTCATCCAATTAGCATTACTTAATTACTGGTGATAACATCAGCTGTTTTTCTTTTCCCATTATCTATATCCTCTTGGTTGATAACATCTTGATCTTCCTTCCAGAAAATCACCCCTTTTCTTACTTCAACATAGTGATCCAAAGGCTTTGACCCTACTTCCTTCTTCCAGTGGTAGGCACATGATCTTACCTCATATTCCACTTATCCTGCTCCAAGTGTTTAATTTCAGATTGCTTATGGATCAACAAAAATGTTTTATTTATTTTATAGATTTTTAAATATATTTGGCAGAGGCAGAGAGAGCATGAGCAGGGGCAGTAACAGGCAGAGGGAGAAGGAGAAGCAGGGTCCCTGCTGAACAGAAAGCCCAATGCAGGGCTTCATCCCAGGACTCTGGGATCATGACCTGAGCCAAAGGCAGATTCTTAACTGACTGAGCCACCCAGGCACCCCCAAAAAGTTTTAAATTATATGAGGGAACGCATTTCTTGTTTCTTTTTTTCCCTAACAGTTTTGAGCTTTCTGTCAATTGCAGCCTCAAAATTCTGACCAATAAAAATGCCTATGTTGTGGCATATATCATGCTAATTTTCCTGCTTCCCTTTTTACATATTAATTTCCAAAACTACTTATATGTGGGTTTGGAAAATGGAATCATCCACTACTCTAAAAAAACAAACAAACCACATATATATTTTGATACATATTTTATACACACTGTTTTTTTCTTTTCTTTCTTTTTTTTTTTTTTAAGTAGGCTCCACACTCAGCATGGAGCCCAACATGGGGCTTGAACTCATGACCCTGAGATCAAGATCTGAGCTGAGATCAAAAATTGGATGTTCAACCAATTGAGCAACCCAGGTACCTCTTATACCCACTTTTAATTTGCCCACTCTTTTTGACTGTCATAATCAAAATTATTTCATAATGACATCAGCTACTTAATAAAGTGGTTTGGGAATGCAGTTGGCAAAGTTTCTGCAAGCATATTATCTTTGCTTTTTGCTTCCTGAACTTGAGTTGCCATTCATCATTCATCCCTTCCGACCCCCCTGACTGCTCACCCCATTTCTATCCTGGGCTGGTCAATGGGAATCTCTTAAGGTTCTGTTATTTGTTCATACAGTGTTTATATTTATGGTCAATTAATTTCAGGAATTTTATTTTAAGCAGAAACTTAAAATTTCTCATTTTAATTAAGAAAAACCCAAAGCATTACAAAGTTATTGTAATTATTACTAGGTATTCTATGGAAGAATTTTAGGATCACAAGTTGGGATTGAAATGAGCCATAAATAAGACCCTACATGGCCTTTTATCTGTTGAATGTGCTCTGTTGAAACTGCTTTCATATTCCCTACCTGCCAGAGATCAACCTCATGTAAATCTGCTGTAATAGGGGATACAAATGAAGAAAAGCACTTGGCATTCATATTCCTCTCTCAGTCCACTTCCCCCAACCTAAAAAGAACATAGGTAAGCATGTACTTGCACTGTGGTGTTTCCATTTATCTCAGAGGAGGCATCATCCTTTCCGTTGTGCGTATCCCCTTAACAACTATTTCCACTTCTTGACTGAATCGATGTCTTGAGTATTGCAGGAAACTTAACATTTGTTCTCCTTTTCAAAATCTGTAAAACTCCACGCCCTTCTTCTCTCCTTATATGTCCCACCAACTGTTTCCTTAAATGAGCCTTAGTATTTCCCAACACGGTTAAGAGCCAGCAGGATGGTGTTGCGGAAGGGGTGAGGGGAGGGAGTGGAGCGGTTCATACTTCCCCTAAGTATATTAACTGGAAAGCTCTTCCACTCAAGTGATGTACTGAGGCACTTCAACCACTGCTCCTCTGACCCTGACACTTCAAGTGGAAGCTCGGCTCAGTTCCTATTAAGAGAGACACATAAAGCTGCCATTGTCACAAATTCAGCCAGTAATGGATAAAGTGGTAATTAAATTAAGATGGCTGTTAGGGAGAGAAGTTGCTTTATAACAAAATCTAACAGGACTGAAATTCACTTTCCCACTTTCCATCTCTACCAATTAATGCAACTCAGGATCTAGTTATTTATATTCAGTCTTCCAAGTCACCTTGCTGTGAGAGTTGTCTCCAGTTGCTATAAAGTTTGCCAGAAAGAAAAAAATATATATGTATATATTTTTCATAAGCTTATACTAGGAGTTTAAGAGGTCTTAGAATAATAACTTGGCAGCAAAGAAGGAATGCTTAGAGTGAGCTCTGAAAGGAATACCAACAAGGGGGAATAGCCAAACACTAAAATGCAGATCAATGATCTTCAGCTTTGCTCTATTATTGAATTAGTCCCATACCAAAAGATCCAGGGATGGCCACAGAGAAACCAACAGTTAAGTGTCTTTAACACATTTATTGTTAGATCCAGGTTTGCTCAAACCATGCATGAGACCAGTAGACAAGACTGAATATTGAAATAACTTGAAGAGACATAAAAAATACCATTACTTGGACTCCACCCCTAGAGATTCAGATTTAATTGAGTTTGTGGGACGTCTTTGAAATGGGGCTTAAAAAAAAAAAAAAAAAAACTCCATAGATCATTTTCATGTAAAGCAAAAGCTAAGAACCACTACACAGTTGAATTTCTTCCTAGTTTCCTCTTTGTAACAGGAATTTTGTTTTGTTACAGGAATTCCTATTTTGTCTGGTTTTCAAACAGATTTAATATATGTAGACTTAAGGCTGTAGGAGCTTAAAGATGGAGGGACTTTATATAGATACTACACCAGTGCTTATCTGCCTAAAGTTTCTAGATCTTCTGAGTAGAGCCTGGGAGAGTCATCCTTACTTCCTCTAGCTTTCAACTTATATTCAGGACTTGCATTCCCTGCATGATAGAAAGACTTGACTGATGTGGCAGATTCAGTATTTCCAGCCAGTCTTTAGGATCTGGCTTCTGATTTGCTGTGCTCCTCAACAAACTGAGATCAGGAAATTTTAGATGATGAAAGGGAACTTTCTTGATCCAGCACATGATTCTCAGTTTGGAATCCACCATCTACAAATAAAAACTGTGTTGCAAGTAATTTGCATTAAGAAAAACAGATAAAAGTGGGTTCTTATTAAACATGAGAGAATAAACACACATATTCACCCCAGTTTCCTCTTCAATTCTCATGGAAACAAGTGTAAAGTGAAATTTTTTAAAAAGAAATATCATATAAGGACAATTAAAGTCAAAAACAAAAAATATGGGAATGTAAAACAGATGGATAGTGGTAACAAATTTAGAAGACCAGAGAAAGCTGAAATTTAAATAACCACAGAGGAAGACAGAGAACCACCTGCTTTGCATTGCATTATCCTAGAAATGTGCAAGAATTTGCTGAACTACAGACCTCTGTAAATGTGGTTAGATGGAGCTAAAAACAGGAGGATAATTTGAAAATCTGCTAAGAGTTTGGACACTTTGATCTTCACCCACCCAACTCAGATTGACAATGACCTTTTCCTGCATTAGAAAAGCACTGAAGGTATATCACCTGTAGAGTCAACAATATAGTACTTTGAACTGGAGGAACACTAGGCACAGAAGAGGGTAATTCCATCAAAAAGAAAGCAGGGTCGGAGGATTAAATGCATGGCTGGATAAGAAACCAAATATATCCCATTTAGGAGCCTACTATCTTGAGTTCAAATCCCAGTTTTGCATCTTAACAAGCTTTATGACCTTAGGTAAGTTAGTTTTCTGCTTTGTGCCTCAACTTCTTCTTCTGAAAAATGGGTATAATTATAGTTATTAGACTGATGTAAAGATTAAATGGGTGAAAGTCTGTGAAGCATATATTTTCCAGTACTTGACAAAAAATAAACACTATATATGTGTTAACTACTTAAAAAGATTTATTTATTTATTTTAGAGAGAGCAAGCACGGGTGGGAGGGGCAGAGGGAGAGAGAGGGATAATCTCCAGCAGACTCTGCACCTGAAGGTAGAGCCTGGCACCTGGCTCAATCTCAGGACCCTGAAATCACAACCCAAACAGAAACCAAGAGTCAGATGCTTAACTGTGCCACCCAGGCGCCCCTGTGTTAACTACTTTTATTATCACCCTACTTGGGGTCCAGGATAATGATAGAGGAATTTATTACCTATGGCCAGAGATAGAAGATCCTTCTCAGAGGGAAAAATACGTATATGTGTATATATAAACATACATATGCACATAAACATACACATTTACAAACATCCATATACAGTTCCTCACAGTTGGGGTCCCCAAATGAAGTCCTTTGATTAGGTCATCTAGAGTGAAATCCACCAGGGAACTGATCTTATCAATTCAGAGTTTCCAATCAGCTTTTGAGAGCTTCCCTTGATTATATGGAGTAGCCAAATATCAATAGAAGACATTTTCTATCAGGACATATAGAAAACAAATTTCCAAAATGATTTTAAGAAGTGAAAACAATGTAGAGTGAGTAACATGCAAAAAGGAGTTATAATTAATTTCTGCAGAGAGAAGAAAAAAAAATCACATGTAGGAAAGAACTGCATGCTATGAAAAGGAATATTTAGAGAACAAAATTAGCCCTCAGAATTGAAAAATATAGAAGAAATTAAAATTCAATACAGGGTGGGGAAATATTGTGGAAAACTCCTGGTAAGTATAATAATAATTTTAAAAAAGGCTTAAAATAGAAGATAATAAAACAAAATTAGATGATCAGTACAAAAGGACCAATATCTGAATAATAGGAGTGCCTGAAGCAAATCAGAAAAAAAAAAAAATAGTGTAGAAAATTACCAAAGACTTAATTCAAGAAAATTGTCTAGATAGACTGAATGAATTGCATTAGTTTTCATATTTAAAATGCTTACCACACTTCCTGCACAATGAATAAAAATAATCCACACTAAAGGACATCCTCATGATTTTCAGAGCAATGAGAGAATTGAAAAGACACTAAAAATTTCCAGTGAGAAAAATGAATCTAATTGTATAACCAGCTATCATATTACTATTTTGAAAAAAATGTATCCTTTCCCCACTGATCTGCGTGACAAATCTGCTTTAAACCAAGTTTCCATATGTGCATAAGTCTATTTCTGAGATCTCTATTCAAAGCATTATAATAAGCCTTGTTATATCATAAGAAAATTCCCCAGATTTGGGGTGGTTTTTTTTTTTTTTTTTTCATATAAAGAATTTTTGCTATTCTCAGCCCTCTGCTCTTCTATGTGAAGTTTTGGATCAACTTACCAAGTTCCATGAAAAGCTGTTACTAATTATATTGTAGTCTATTTGATAAGTTAATCAATTTCAGGATAATTGATAGCTTTAAATATTGCAAGGTCCTCTCCATGAACATAGTATATCTATTTAGGTTTTAAATGACTTCTAGTAAGTGTTTACCATTTCTACATAGAAGTCTTAATGCCTTTTGCTATATTTATTCATAAATATATCACATTTTTGTTACTGGTGCAGCTTTTTAAATTTTTTGACACAATTATCAATCTTATGGAAAGGTTGAAAAGAATTATTCGAAGAACTATTTTTTCCCTGAATCTATTGAGAACAAGTTACCAACATGATAACCCCTATACCCAAATGTTTTATTGTATATTTTCCACAAACAAGGACATTCTCCTATATAACTATAATACCATCAAAATGATCAAGTTTAGGAAATTTATATTGCTATATTATTATTAAATATTTAGGTGCTATTTAGTTAAAATGTAGTAGTTCTACCACAACCCTTGATATTAGCAGCATTGAAGTGGTTAGGCATTTTTCTAAAGGGATTAAACTAAGGTGGTCTGTTAAGATATAGTGTGATATCATATGTTCCCTCCCTCTGTGAGATTTACAAAGAAGATCAGGGTAATTCTTTCTAAAACTAGTGATGGCTATGTGGTCTATCTTAGAGAAGAATGGTGACCTTTCTCCAAGGTTATATTGCACATGCTACTTTGACTTCACCTTCATTTCTATCTGTATTCTAGTCTCACGTGCCTTTTACTGGCTTTGTGTATATTATCCTCCCATTGTATAGAATATATTAAAATAGAACCATGCATGCTTTCTATTAAACTTCACCATGAATACCAGAAGAAGGAAAGCTACCATATGAAGTCCTGCCACTATAACTATGACTTTGACTAAGAATCATTACCCTTTTATTCTGATTTGTGCTGGCTTAAGCAATAATCATGTCTCAGCAACAACCCCGAAGTAAAAGGATATTAATGAAAGTAGATGTAGTAGCTTGAAGAATTGTTCTCAGTCACTCTTGGCATTATACTTTTTAAATGTGGCTTTACAATTCTTTCTCTAGAGTAAGTGAAATATATTTCCATACTTTATTGAAGTTGCCCATGGAATTTGCTTTAACAATAGAATGTCAGTATTATCTGAGTAGAGGCTTAGATTATGTATCATTTACATTGCTCTGTTGTGCTCCTATGACCCATTATAAGAAGAGTATGCCCCAGTGAGCTTCCAGTCCAAGAAGAACATGAAAGGATGTGAGGAAGACCTGAAACCAAATCAGTCTGGCACCAAGGCTAACTGATCCCAGCCTAGATCAGTAGAACCATAGAATATTCACAGATCTGTTGAAAAGAAAAAAAACAATTCTATAACTTTAATTTAGCCTTTTCTAATGATATATTCATAAACAGTATCTGATTATTAAATTCATGCCAGAGGTTATCAGAAGAAAAATTTCACTCATTATCCAGATCTACCTGGAAATATATAAATTAATAAGCAAGAAGCAAGCTCATTTGTTATAGTCGTTTAAATAACGATATATGTGGTGTTTGTTCAGTGTGTGAATGGGCACTTGATATACGGAATCTTTACTCATAACTTCTTGTTTAGCTAATATTCTGTAATGTGAAATTTGCAAACATAATAGGAAATCTCTAGATTACTCACTTATATGTACACGTTCAATAAACAATGTGTATAATTTTTAATTATATTTTTGACCCTATTTGTTTTAATTGTATTTATTGAAATTTAATTATATTTTTGTTGAATCTAATAATAAAATATATGAGCTTCTGTTATGAATGTCTGTGCTTTTAATTTTTTTAGTAATTCATTATTACATTTTCCAAAATGACACAATGGACTAGAAAAAAAAAAACTTAAATAGTCTCTCATAGGAGGTATTGGAGAAGCACTGCCTTGTAGAACTAAAAATCTATGTAAATGTAGCCAAAAAAAGTTTCATAATATCAGTCGTGTAGCAAAAAGAAAGGGGCGTATGGTATACATAAAGAAGGTTGTTGTCCAATCCTGATGGTGCAGCAGTTATTGAAGGAGTAGCATATGTTATTATTATTGCAGATACTTCCTTATGCTAAGAGAAGAAAGCCCATTGAAAACTGGGACAAAATGATAGCACCTAGAAAGGAGCATCATGAGACTTAAGAAGATGATATTATCACCCCACATAGAATCTATAAGAGGGAGGGGAGAGGGGAAAAGAACAGAAGAGGGAACTTGCTTCATGGTTGCCAATGTCAGCGTTCTTAGTTATAAACAATAGAATCCACTCCAGCTACCTCAAGTAGCCAAGACATTTATAAAAGATGCTAGGATAAAGAATAGCAGGATTCGAAGAATGCCTGAGACATCCAACAAGACACTCAATGGTAGGACAAGACACTACTCTTAAAATGTCTAAACACCATACTACAAAAACACCGTTGCTGCTTTTGTTCCTTATCTACGAGGCTAGGGAATGAATAGCAGAAGACCAGCCACTGTTGTTCCTGAAGAAGTAAATGCACAAAATTGCAATAATATGTAAACAATATGACATGACTTTCTTCTAGGGAAGTTTTAAGGTTATTAGAAACAAAAGTGAAATTTTAAAAATAGGTATGTCTGTTGTTAATTCATATTAAAAGCTGGGACTAAACTGTTTTCTTATCTTGTAGAAATAGAGCTTGTTACATAGTTTAAACATGATTGGCAGAAAATTTCCACTCAATAACCATCATGCTGAAGAATATAATTCTTAATAATCATCATTCACATTATCACATACTAAAGAGAATAGACTCTAGCACAATGGTTTTTATATAATTCACAAGTTTTACTACATCCCTAAGTACTGCAGTTATATCAATTGACTTATTATTTGTTTCCCATCATAAAACTTTCTCTGTGAAGAAAGCAGTGAGTTGATTTGCATTCTGGAGGAAGATCCTTAATCTGGGTAATTACTCAGAATGTTGTCCTACCGTTGCAGCTGCACCATCAGAACACACTTTTATACAAAACTTACTTGTCAACAACAAAATGCTCAATAGTTTTTACAGTTCAGAACTAATTGTGTATCTAAGCAATGAATCTCAAACAAAAATATCTTACTTTATATTACTATCATGTTACAGGATACATCTAGGAAGTCATACTAGCAATTTTGCGCATTCTTCAAGTTGCAATGAAAAATATTGTACTAGCTTTTTATGTTCTATGATGTGGTCTTCCATGTCATTAGGTAATACCTAATATGTCAAGCTATGGTGGCATTGGCGCATGGTACATCTTTGCCCCTGATTCATCCCCAACATTCCTAACAATACTTGATGTAGACTTTTTTGATACTCCTGTACTACATCAGGCATCCTAATGCAGGAGTAGTAGGCAAAAACATTTAGAAAGACTGACAATTGTTTTGCCATATTGGACATTTAAAACATCATAAACATTAACAAAGTAGTTGGGCATTACTCAATGTCAAACAAATTCTTTGCTATTTACATGAACTTGCAAACGTCCTGGAAAGTATTTTCCTTTTTTTTTTTTTTTTTTTTTTTTTAGATCTATTTATTTATTTGAGAGAGAGAGAACAAGAGAGTGGCATAGGGGTAGAAAGAGAGATTCTCAGGCTGACTCCACATTGAACATGGAGGCCGATGTGGGGATTGATCCCAGGAGCCATGAAATCGTGACCTGAGTTGAAACCAAGATTCAGGAGCTCAACTGACTGCACTACCCAGGTACCCTGAAAGTATTTTCATAAAATGCAGAAATATTCTGGTATAAGCAGCACAAGGAATCCATGATGGCAGAATGAATGAAACTACGAAGTGATAAGCAAAAAAGGTGATGTTCTTATAATATCTATTTTTGGTATACTTGTGTTTTATTAATTTTTGACATTGGCTAACACAATGAATTTTTTCAGCCTGATCTGCAGTTGCCATTCAGTAATTTCAGCTATCAGTGACAAGCCAAAAAGTTCTCTGGCGGTAGAGAAACTGGAGGGCTGGTATAACCCACCTCAAATAGCACTATAACCCACCTCAAATAGCACTAAACTCAAAAATAACTTTGTATACTTTCTGAAGAAAGAACGTCAGTATATCTTAATTAGCAGTCTTCAGAAATTGGAATTTCTAAATTACAGAATTAAAAAGCTCAGTGAGATGTATCTCAGGCAACTATGTATAGTTTCTTGAATAAACCGTCAAAGACCAACTCTTACTTCCTGATTAGTTACAGAACACATATGTGGCTTAAGAATGCCACCTTCATCCTGCTTTATATTACAATAGGACTTGCGGAACATTCAACAAGGAGAAGAAAGATTCCAATCCAAAACTCATTATAGAAATTGTTGACAAAATGTGTCATTTTGAACAAACAGGTCAGTAACCAAAAGGAAGAGAAGGATCCCAAAGCAACATTGGGTCTTTTTAAAAAGTGACCGAAGACGGGATGCCTCAAAGAAAAGAAAATTATGAAAAATATGCAAGCAAGTAAAACTCCATAATCCAGGTGTCTTTCTTGGACATAGTAAACCGTATATACATTATACACATGGTAAACCACTTATATTCTTAACAGCTGAGGTTTTGCATTTGAGTAAGGGGCAGCGATACCCATGACGCGTAGTTATTTGTAATGAAAATATATTTTCTACATCATCAGAGTAGTTAAGATTAAAGAAGTGTAATTTTGAATTGCATATGCTGTTCTGCTTCCCCTACACAGGCAAAATCAGGTAGCTAGGCAGTGAGTCAGGGGAGCTCCTAGTTTTGCATCTCAATAAGAACTGCTCAGACTCTCCCCTCAATGTCAGGGGTCTCCTGTCCTTGCACTCACAAATAGGAATATTGTCAGCAGAAATCTCCTTGCATGAGAACAACAAACGCCCATGCAGAACTGAAGAATTGAAAACTGCCAGTATTCTCAATTAAGAAACTACACCTTGAAAAGATCATTCCTGCAGCATTTCTCACTAGGTTTTACACTACTGAGATTAAATCTTTGAAACCCGGCCACGACAAATGACAGATATCCATCGCAAAGCCTGTCACGTATCCCAGGGTGGAAAAAAAATGTATTTTTGTGCACGTATGCTTCCATACACTCAATCGTAGGTAACGCCTTGTCCACTTTCCAATCTTTCCAATGAGAAATTAAAGTGTATGTCATCTAAATATCTCCCTGAGTTTTTATTTGCATAAAATTTATTTGTCTTGTAATTTTTACAGAACTGACAGCTAGGAGATTGGAGCAAAATAATTATTCCATATAATGCTAACCCAACAATTTTTTATCCCCGTGGAGATTACTTATATCAATTAATAAGAAAATTTCATCTAGGGGACAATGATGATGCTTCTGGTGCCGAATGCAGGCCAAGCTTAGGCAAGAATCACACGTAGGGCACGAAGGATCTGGGCAATTGCTTCATGTCTCTTGCTTTATGACTCTCCTAGACTGAGCTGCCTTAGATAGAGGACACCATGGGGGAAGGGGAGGAGGACGGGGTCTTCTGAGGAAGTCATCCTACTACCACAGTGTCCCCAATTCATGGTGTCAGAACATGAGCAGGATTACAAGTCTAAATCCCATTCCTACTACAGTCGCCCTTGAGAGAGAGATGTTCAGAAGAAAATACTACTAACCAGACTGTGATTCAAAGTTTGAGATAATTTTATGGTGAATTTGCCAATAACGAATAGGTACTATTGCATTTCTGGCCAAGGATCCAAAGTAAAATCAAGATCAGGTGGCTTCCCTGGCCATCATTTTTTTCCCAAGCCCCATACCCATAGGTACTCGCCATTGAAACTATGAAAGAAATATCAGAAAGATGTATTATTGTGCTATATTTATTTAAAAATAATCAATATTATAGTCTTTCAATAAAATAGGAAATAAAGATAAATCCTTAAACATTGGTTGAGAATATATGAGACCAATGTCTACAGATCAAATGGGTCTTTTCACGACTAAGTTTACGTCTTGCTACATTTAAGCTCAGACCCAAACCCCATCTTGATCTTCAGTGCTTTACAACATAAAGGCAGAACAGATAAAAGGATGACATATAGAAATATCATCCATTTTCTGAGGATCTTTACTGCAGACTCTAAAATCCAACGGTCTATTTAACCTCTTCAACTGGATGTCTAATAAATTCCCAATCTCACCTTGTCCAAAACTGAACTTCTAATTAATATGCCCAGCCCTCCTCTCAATCCAGCTCCTTTGTCTTCTCTCCCTCTGTTAACAGCATCTCAAGTCTTCCCATTTCTTAGGCAAAAACAGTAAAGAAATACTTGAATTAACTTTTTCTTTTATACCCCACATGAGATTCACCAGCAAATTCTATCTGTTCTATGGTCAAAAAAATACCTAAAATCTGATTTCTTCTTATCTCTTGTACTGTTACCCCATTCATCTAAGCCACAATTATCTGGGGTAGGATTTCTTTCTTACTTGTGAGGATTATTCTGAATATAAAAGCCAGACATTAAAACGTGCCACTTCTATGCTTAAATATTTCTCCAAAACTACCATTTCACATAGAAAGAAAGTCCTTAATCCATTCACAAGGGCCTAGATAGCAGGTATCTTTCTTGGACATAGTAAACCATACATTATACACACAATAAACCACTTACATTCTTAACAGCTGAGGTATGCTGCTATGACCTTTCTGACCTCATCTCCTCTCCTTGTTCCCTTTGCTCTTTTTAGTCTCTTTGATGAACTTCAGTCATTCCAGGCCTGCTCCTACCTGTGGACAGAAGTGTTCCTTAGGACATCTGCAATTCCTTTGTCCTTGATGAGTATTTCTGCAGCTATGTTCATGGACACCCTCCTCGCTTCTCTTACCTGTTCATTTGTCTTCTCACTGGTGCCTTCCTGAATATTCTGCTAAAAATGTCAACATACATGCACGTATATCCTATTCTCTTTTCCTGCCCTAAAGCTTATTCTTAGCACTTGTCACTATCTTACCTTTATAGATTTTACTTATCTACTTTATTTCCTATGTCCCCTTACTAGAAAGTTACCAGTTTTTCCTTTTCGTGGATAGTCAGGAACAGAACAGAATTTGTCCAACAAACAAGATTTTCCTAATTCCAGAAATGGTACATACGTGTTTGAAGAAGAGGGGCAAAGGAATGGCTAAGGGAGTGATTAATAGAAAAAAAGTGTTTAAGAGAGATACAAAGAAGAAAATAATTCAATTTAAATTGTTCAAAAAAGTAACTTAAAGTATTCATTCATTCCAAACAATGAAACACTTCACACCTTCATGTCTACTGTCTTTACCTATTTTTTATCAAAATTCTATCGCTCATTTCCCAAAGTGTTGTTTTTATTCCTGTATGTGATGACCACCTCACAGTTTCTGCACATAGAATCACATAATCAAAGGTGATGTTAGAATCATATATGAGTCAACACTTCCTTTTGCTGCCAAATGTAGGAAGTGAAAGTGCATGTTTCCCCCCCAAATGGAAATAGTCAATCTATAATATCTCTCCCATAACCTCTTGTGAAAAATACCATATATTTTATTTCTAAAACCAGAACTCTATAAAAAAAATTCTCTCTTATTTGGCATTCTAATTGAGTCATTGTTCCTTTTTTCAGGTAGATACTGAAAATGCCAACTTCATTTTAAATTAAAAACTGATTTTTACCAAAAATAAATACCTCTATTCATGGAATCACACAATTTAATGACTTTTCTAAGAACAAAGAAAGAACTCACACTTTTATTTCACACATATACCAATTGAATCATAAGATAAAAGTTCATTACATCAGAAATGTAATTAAAAGGGGGTTTGGAACACAATGTTTATTTTTGTAGAATAATCATTAGGAGGTTTCCATGGAAATAATTTTGTATCTTAATATCCAATATAAATAGCTATTTATTCATATATCTGTCTAGAGTCAATGCAAAGTTGCCATGATAGTTCAGGTATATTGAGGGGGAGGATGGGACCCAAATGTACATCTGTAAGATTCCAATTATTTGGAAGATAATATTCTAGTAGTTAACATTCTTATTTAGAGACCTTGCAATTCAAGGTAGCCATTTCTTTAAGCCATTAAAATGTAAGAAGTCACATAGCTAAGTGATAGAAAATGGAAAAGTGCCAAGAGTTAATGAGTAACATGGAATGTTATCTAAGGTTTCTTACATAAAATAACCATCAATTCATTGAGTGGTCTAGCATCATACTAACCTAACCATTGGACTCCAACAGTTTAGTCTAATGGCCATAGAAGACAATCAGACATATTATCTGGTAAAAGGATAACATTCCCAATTTTATTGTCAGAGTGCCTATCCTTTTGTCTTTTGGTGATTATGCAATATGGCTCATTACACAAGAAGCAGCATCAAAGACTTAAATGGCATCACCATTCAAGTATACATTTATGTTGGGTAAGCCACTTAAAGTAAAGTCTATCTAAAGTAGTGTGGGTTTAATGGCACTCTTGTTTATCAAAGTGTTCTATATATTCTACTTCAATTTGAATGTACTTTGTTTTTAATGCTCAAAATTGTCCAGTTATTAAAAAAATAGTATGTTTCAGATTTGCAGTATGTGAACCAATCTGATACAAGATTTTCCAGATTAGCAAAAATATTCGTTCAAAACTAGATAAAAGATACTGAATCATAAAAGACCAGCTGGAGACTACATTGAATATTGAAATCCACCATGGCCCTTCACCACAGTAAGCACTACTTTACAGCTCTATCAGAAGTTGTGCTTTAGTCTTAAACACTAAGATCATAGCTTAAAAACTGATTTTATTGCTTTTTTTGATATCTGTGAAATGCCTATGTTTGTTTCATTTCACAACACTTATTTTGGCTTCTTGCAATTTTTGAAGGAAGAAAATGTTGGTGATTAGATGTTTATCAACCCTTTCTAACCCCAAACTCATATGCATGCACATTTGCACATGTACACACACACACACACACACACACACACACACACACAAGAGCTTATGAATCTGTGGATGGAGCTTCATATGGGGAAATTAAATAGAAGTGCCAAGGAAAGGAATAGGAAAAAAAAAATAGAAAGAAAAGAATCTAATATTTATCTGGTAATATTAAGTCACTTTCTCTGTCATGGGCATTTTAAGTTGTCCTCTCTACCCCTAGACCTCCCCTGCCACATATACACCCATGTGCACACACACTAAAAGTAAAGCAACTGGATCACTTTGCAGAAAACTCAAATATGCAGATAATGATAAAAATAAATCACCCTACACTCCTGCATGACCCTACACTACATTATATTCCTGGAATATAAGGCAAACTCCTAATACACAGGGAGAATATTTGTTTATTGTTTTATTGGTTGACATGTTGTACAACACTTTTTGAAAAGTGTAAGAAAATAAAAGTATATGTTTAAGATACTTAATTTCTTAATTTCATTATAACAATACACGAAATTACATATCACATAAAGAGGTATAGCAATTTAGAAATATAGCTATTTTTGTACTAACATTTCATAAAAACTGTTTTTAAAAACTCTCCTTGTCCCTCTTCTATGTTAATGGTTGAGTCCTTACTGGGGCACTTTTTGAGTCACCTAGGTTATTAAAACATACAATTTTTACTTTCTTCAAAGTTGTGTAAAATTATGCATGAACCTCTTTCCATCACTGAAACTTTGATACTGACACACAGGGACCCATTCAGATCACGGCTTTTACCTATCATGTAAATTTATACTTGTGAGATCTATAATGTAACCTTTTTATAGCTATTTATAAGGAGATTTTTAAACATTAACTGATTTATTCATTTTCTTTTTGAATAAGTGTTTTCATTTTCTCCAGGTAAGTACCCAAATTTATAAGGTGATTTTTTTTTTAAAGACTCATTTACAATCACTATCTATCCTTGCAACTGTGAGATCAATTCCCAGGAATAATCATTAAATCTGACAAACTTATTCCACTCTACACTTTTCCTTGTTACTTGGCGTCAAGTGGCTTCTATAAGCATCCTAAACAAGCCATTGATTGAGGTCATTTCCCACTGATACATGTTCCCCTTTGTTATTCAAAATAAAGCAACCGAGAAATCACTGGATAATATCAGCAACTTATAAAACTCCCTGTGAAGGTGACTTCCTCTCTTCTGAAAGGGGAAGGTCAAGACAGGGAGGCAGGAAATGCTATCATATGGCATCTACACTACTATTTTGAACTAATAGAATTTGACACCAGATAGTCCATCTCTAACCCAAAGTTAACTGGACCAGTGTGACAGGAAACAAAGTTGGACAGTAGAAAGGGCATTCTAGGAAAAAGCAATTTGGAAAGGAGTTGAATTTCTGGAAGCCTAGTGCATAGTCTTTTTCTTCTCCTTCTTCTGACCTCCCACACATCATGGGAAGCGTATAGTTCTCTTTCTCAAGAAACCTTGGGGAGTCATCAAGCCAGTATAACTCCATTTCATTACCTAGCTGAATGTAGTCCATAGAATCAAAAAAGGATGGGGAGGGTCCTCAGGGCCATGGCAGTTTTGTGAGAGGTTATGAGTTAGGAATGATATGTCTTAAGATAATAACTCCCTAGGTTGCAACAAAATCAATACTGGCAATCAGAACTTTTAGCTTTTAAGCTAAATCTAGTCATCATTGTTCATTTATTCCAAAAATGTTTAGTCTCTGTCAGGTACTGTGGTTAAGTTGAACAGATAGAAAAAGTAGTCCTTGATTGAAGTAGCTGACAGCTACCATGGACTATTTAATAGTAATAAAAATGTTACAAAATTAACAGTTAATATTTACTGAATACTTACTATGTGCCACCACATTTTGCTAATCACACTATGAGGAGCAACTTACCTAATTCTCTTAACAACTTCTTCAGTAAGCATGAATGTTACTGTATCGTACAAAGAATGAAACTAAATCTTACAGAGGTTTCAGCATTTTGGCCAAAATTACACAACTAGCAGTGAGTGGGGATAAGATTCAAACCCATTGGAACCTAGTTCTAAAATTCGTACTCTTAATAAAGGTCTGGTATATGATTTTGTTTTTAAAGGACCTATTCTGGGCCAGGTTAATGCTTGTTGGTTCTTTTAACAATTTAGAGAACCTCAAACAGAAACAGAATGTCAACTGTTATCTTTTCTGAGATGCCTCTACCAGCATTGTCAAGGAGTAGTGGCTGAGTTTCTTCCACATTATTTTTAGGAATCACTAAAGCAATCTGAGCTTTACATTTAGCTAAAAGGAAATCTGGCTCAGTTTATCCTGGGCTTTCTAATACCCAAACCAATTAAGATCAGCCTGGAACATTAGCAATAAGAAAATAAAACTAAACTCAACTGATTTGAGTCAATAGTATGAATGCTTGCTGATTTTAAGTGCTTGTCTTGATTTTAAGTGGAAATGTTAATTAATGATCAAAATAACCAAAATGGGTTTTTGTAGAATTTCCTAACTGCAGCCCAAACTTGCCTTCATATTTCACACTATTGTAGTTTTGGACATGATGTAAACAAATGGAACTAGGCATAAAGATATTGGAGGGATGTATACTGCCAGGCTTAGCTGACAATCCGATGGGATGTGATAAGGAAAATGAACAGAACAAAACAAAAACTTATCCAGTATTTCCCATTTAAAAAGACTTCATAAAACACAACCTTCAGAGGAAAGTAATTGCAGACAAGTATTTGTGTTTACAAAAATGTGAAATGTGGGAAAGGCAGAAACCACTGTTTCTGTTCCTCTGATTTTATATCTTTATTGATCAGAATGCTGTAATTTTCATGGCACTGAGAGGAAAAGACAAGTAAATAGAGTGTAATTATTCAGAATGGAGGTATGGGAGCAATTTTTGTAATCAATAACCTAACCCTAGAAGGAATAGAAAGTAATATTTAAAACTGTGTTCACAGGAGATTCAGTAATATTGATTTGATTCTGTTTGAGCACATTTCCTGAATTACTCTTCTCATTGAATATTATCTGTATAATCACTCTGTATTTTTAAAACATCTGTGGTATTGGTTAGGGGATAGAAGCCCTCTAAAAGCTGAATGCTTTCCTTCACTTTTTAAAAAATATCAGCCTTATATTCTATGTAGGAAGATATTATGATTTTTAAAAACATATTTTGTTCTGTGCTCAGGAAAGAGGAAATGATTAAAAGTAGGTGGTTCTTGACAATTTTCAAGTAGGCATATCTCTTAAATTAAAAATCCAATCTCCTCACATTTGTCTTTTGACTTCTAGGTGTTCTCAATTCAGAAGGAACCAAATTTTATATATATATTGGGGGGGTGTCCTGTTTATGATGTCTTAGGCATAGGAAGAAGAACTAAGTTGTTTCCTCTCTTACTTGGTAGTTTGAGTGAGATTTTTAGTTTTCTCCTATATATGCAGAAAACAAACTCAAATAATGCAGAAAAATAGAAGAATTTACTTTTAAATCACACAGTTGCCAAACTCCCAAATGCTAACAGGATATTCTGTTCTCTTCATATTTGAGACTCTCCCCACCCCCCAACTGCATGGATTTTCGTTCATTTGTTTCATCTTCTTTCTTCATATATGTTTAATATAGTCTTTTACAAATGCTCAAAATCATAGAGGGTTAATTTGTTAGAGCACTAATAGTTGTGTCAATCACTCATAATTAGATCACTAATTTGTTAGATCACTAAGAGTTCGTAGATCCCTAAGAAATCAACTGATTTTTTTTCTTCCTCAAACAGCAAGAAAGTCCCAAATAGTTGCAAAGAAGGAAAGGTGGAAGAACAGGGATTAAGGTGGGTACTTGTGACGGGGCGCCTGGGTGGCTCAGTCATTAAGCGTCTGCCTTCGGCTCAGGGCGTGATCCCAGAGTCCTGGGATCGAGCCCCACATCAGACTCCTCTGCTGGGAGCCTGCTTCTTCCTCTCCCACTCCCCCTGCCTGTGTTCCTTCTCTTGCTGGCTGTCTCTCTGTTGAATAAAATAAAATCTTGGAAAAAAAAAAAAGATGGGTACTTGTGGAAAAGCTATTCATGGCTCTGCTCACTTCCCTTTTCTACAACTTTTGATGATTTCTCTCCATTGTGAAGAATGTGTGAGCATTTCTTTTACCATAAGAAAATTTCCTTGGGTCTTCATGAATTTCTATACTGTTTTTTCTTTGCTATAAATTACTTCAAAGTGAATTGTGGAAGTGATGGTAAAATATGAAAACCATTCTCTCAAGGGAAAGCAAAATATCATTCCAGGGAAAGAAAAATGAATTTTGATTTTGAAATTTAGTGAAATTAGACCAGGGTTTAAGAGTCCAAAGATGTGAGTTTGAGTCCCAGCTCCAACACCTATGAACTGTGTGATCTTGAGAAATTTGGATAATGCCTCTCATCTGAAAAATTGAGGATTAAAGTAACTAACTCAATGGGTGTCCTGAGGATTAAATGAAATAATCAACACAAAAAGACCCTGGAAAATGTACTGAAAATGTACATCACTGTTATTCTCATCCCTTTGCTAAGATTAATGACATAGGGTCAATCCAGATATTTTCTTCCCTTTTACATTTGTAAGCCTATGTATATATGCACTGCCTAACAACAGGATTACCTATTCCAATTGTTAAATAATCTGTAAGAATGTTTCAGAGAAAGCCCATTCATTAAAATTAATAGTATTGCATGCTCTCACGCAAATTTTAATTTTTGGAAATATCTTATTCCCAAGTACACTCTTGTACTATCTGGCAGTGACCAAATTACCTCAAAACAGTATTCTTTAAAAAAAAATTGTTCTAAGTATAGTGATTTGCTTCACTGTAGGTAGTTTGATTTCTGGCTTCCAGTTCTGTAAATAGGGAAAATTACAGCCGCATCCTCTGGATTTCCAAACATGAATTTTCTTTGGACCAATTGACAATGCAACTGAACTCTGACTCATAAATTTCTGTCTTTGACAACCCAGTTTCTCCAGTACTAAGGTGGAGTGATGCCAGATAGGACAGTAGGTTTGCCGAGGAACATATGGCCTCTGGGGAATGGAGTGAGGACCTCTATTCCCTAAATGAGGACCATGAACAACCATCTGTTAACAATAGGTAATGAACAATGAAGTCCATCCTGTGAGGCAGAGAGCACTGATTAGAATTTTTGCTAGCTGAGGCTCTATCCATCTCAAATGATCTTCTGATCTTAATTCATTTTCAGCAGCATGCCTAAGTGAAGGTCTCAAACAATGAAAACCTAACGTGGTGTTGTGATAACTTTGCTCTAACAGTCAGGCTTACTTAGTAATGAAAAATAAGAGAAACTCAACTACTTTTGCCTGAATGTTGACATTATTCTCTGAACATGTATTTGGAGGCAAAACAAAACAATTGGGGTTTTCTAACACATCATCTATATTATTTAAAGTGCTTTCATTTTTTTCTCAAATGAAGCTGGTCTTTATCCTTTCATCATCCTGAAGGTGTTAAGCAAATATAGAACAAGCACCTGTAGCTTCGGCATTTGTTCATATCAATCACTCAGAATCCTTGTTTTCTCTGTATGCACTCTAAATTTTAATTTAAGTATATAACTAGGGATCATCAGTTTACTTAAATTTTAAAATGATCAAGGGCTACATAAATATTAAAACTGAAAGTATTTTGAAAATGGCCAAGGAATAATTTTAAGTTTTATGAAAATATATGATAATGAAAGGAATCATACATTATAAATACAAATCTGTCAATTAATGGTTATCGCATCTATTTTGGGGGATTAAAAATTAAAGTAACAATACCCCCATTTATAAAAGACTAGTAATAAGAATATTTCATGTTCAACCTTGATATTTCCTTATACCAAGTTCCTAGAAGAGTTGGGAAAACATTAAGTTAGTAAACATTTTTGAGTCAGTACAACCTCATGAGGTAGATATTGTTAATAGCTCTATTACACAGATCAGAAAATTAGGATAAGCAAAGACTTCTGGTTTCCTGTTCCTTATGTAAAGCACTTGAAGTCACCACTCTATCCTAACAACAAGTAAAAGTGAAACAGATTGAAAACTCAACAACACTTCTTGCATCTGTAGGAGAGGAGAGGA
This sequence comes from Ursus maritimus, assembly GCF_017311325.1. NCBI lineage: Eukaryota > Metazoa > Chordata > Mammalia > Carnivora > Ursidae > Ursus > Ursus maritimus. The sequence continues at coordinate 24,612,663 of NW_024424786.1, forward strand.
TACAAGGACAACCACTGACCCCAAGATTGGAGAGACCGACAGGCAGATATGGGAAATTGTGCCTTACCTAAGCAGAGATGCAAGAAAGGAAATCATCAGGTGCTGGGTAGAAGAACCTGACCTGTAATTTACAAGTTGCTAGAGGCTCAGTGTGGACAACTTTAATGGTTAAAAACTCCAAGGGGAGAGGGGTTGCCTGCAAAACTGTGAGTTTTTCTTTCAGCAGCTTGACTAGGTACTCACAGTAAATATCAGGAAAAAATTCCCTCATGGTTCTGGCAGGGGTAAGAGAAAAAGCCCCATATCGAAATATACCAGAGCATTCTGTTTTTCGTAAGAGAGTCTTTCATCAGGAGAAACTAGTTAACCAGAGCCTAATCTGCCAGAGTACTATCAGGGTCTAATTGACCTGGGGACAGAGACATACTATGGGCAGCTGTAACCTTCCACATGGGAGAAGGGAAATACCTATGTTCTGCCCACTCTAGCCAACCTATCTCACCTAAGGGGGAAGAAAAAAACAGAAATACTTAATGAAGTTCAGTCTGAGGCACAAGATCCCTGAAAGACAGGGACTTAATAATAGGATTATAGGATGCTTCCTAACCCCTCCCAGTCCTACACATACCTCACTACTACGTTACTAAAGGGCATTTACAACAGTTCCTTTTATGTGGTACAATATGTCCAGCTATGAAGAAAAAAAATTATAAGGCATACCAGAAGGCAAAAAATATGATTTCAAGAGATAGAGCAAGTATCAGAACCAAACACAGCAAGGATATTGGAATTATTGACCAGGAATTTAAAACAACTATGATTAGTACTCTAAGGGCTCTAACATATGAGGTAGACAGCAGCATATGAGAATAGTTGGGCCAATAGCAGAGAGATGGAAAAATTAAGAAAGAACCAAGAAGAAATGCTAGAAATCAAAAACACTGTAACAGACATGAAAAATGCCTTTGATGGGCTTATTAGTAGACAGGACAAGTCTGAGGAAAATGATCCCTAAGCTTGAGGATATCTCATTAGAAACCCGTAAGACTGAAATGCAAATAGAACAAAAAATGAAACAACAACAACAACAAAATATTCAAGGACTGTGGGACAAATACAAAAGGTGTAATGTATGCATATTTGGGGATACCAGAAGAAAAGAAAGAGAGAAAGGAAGAGAAGACATATGGGAAATAATGACAGAGAATTTCCTAAATTAATGTCAAACACTAAAACACCAAGCAAGATAAGTGCCAAAACAAAACAAAACACATAGGCATATCATTGTCACAGTACAGAAAATCAAAGATTAAAAAAAAATCCTGAAATGAAGATAAAAACTACCTTATACATGGGGGAAATGATAAGAGTCACATATGACTTCTCAGAAACCATGCAAGCAAGAAGAGAATGAGTGAAGTATTTAAAGTGTTGGAAAGAAGAAAAGACACACCAATCTAAAATGCTGTATTCTGTGAAATTATCCTTCAAAAGTGAAGGAGAAATAGACTTTCTCAGGCACAAAAATTAAGGAAATTTGTTGCCAGTAGATTTAACTTACAAGGAATATTAAAATAAGTTCTTTAGAGAGAAGGAAAATATATCGACCAGAAACTTGGATCTACATAAAGAAAGGAAAGCATTGAAGAAGGAATATGTGAAGGTTAAATAAAAATTCATTTTTATTATTCTTAATTGATCTAACAAATAATTTGTTATTCATAATATCATATAGTGATTATAGATTCTTATATATAAGCAAAATGGATGATGGTGATAATACAAATGATGAGAGGGAGGGATTAGGATTGTGTTGTTATTATACTCACATTACTCAGGAGGCAGTGTAGTTTATTTGAAACTAGACTTGCATTAGTTGTAAGTGTATATTGCAAACCCTAATGCAACCACTAAAAAGAGTTTTTTAAAAAAAGTGTAACTGATATGCTAAGAAAGGCAGTAAAATGGAATCATAGAATGCTAAATTAAAACCACAAAAGTAAGAAAAGTGTGGAAGATGAAGAAACAGCAACAAAGAACAAGGCAACAAGTGGGAAAGAGTAACAAACGTGGTTGATATCAATCCAGTTATATCAATAATTCAGCATCACTTTGAATGTCAGTGATCTGCACTAATTAAAAGAGAATGCCAGAATGGATTAAAAAAGAAAAAAAAATGGCCTAACCATGTGTTGTCTACAAGAAAACCACCACAAATATAAAGGCACATATAGATTAGGATTAAGTGGTTGCAGAAATATATACCATGCAGATACTTATCAAAAGAGAGTAGAGTACCTACTCTCTTAAGTTCAGACAGAGCAGGATTCAAAGCAAGGAAAGTACTGGGAATAAGGAAGGGCATTACATAATGATAAAGAAGTTTATTTTCCAAGTAGACATAATAATTCTCACTGTATATGAGACTAATAACAGAACATCAAACTAATAAGGCATAAAACTCCTGGAAAAAAGGGGAATGGATGAATCCACTATCATTGTTGGAGACTTCAGCATTCCTCCATCAGAGATGGATGGATCCAGTGGGCAGAAAATCAGTAAGGACAGTTGAACTCAAAAACACCATCAATCAACTGGATATAAAGGATACCTATAGACTACTTCATTCAACAATGGCAGAATACACATTCATCTCAAGTACACCAGGAACATTCACCAAAACAAATTATATGCTGGGCTATAAAACACACCTGCACAAATTTAAAAGAATATAAATCATATGATGTCTGCTTTCAGAACACAAACTGAATTAGAAATCAATGATAGAGAGATAAATGGAAAATCCAAAAATACGTGGAGATTAAACAACACACTTCTAAAAACAAAAACAAAAAACCACACTTCTAAGTAACACATGGGCCAAATAAGAAATCTCAGGAAAATTTTAAAAAATATTTTGAATTAAAACAAAAACACAATTTATCAAAATTTGTAGAATGAAGCAAATGCAGTGCTTGGAGGGAAAGCTATAGCATTGAATATATAAGGAGAAAGATCTAAAATCAATAATCTGTTTCCACCTTAGGAAAATAGAAAAATAAGAGAAAATTAAGTACAAAATAAACCAAAGAAAAGAAATAATAAGAAAGAAGTATGTAAGTAAAATTTGAGGCTATCTTGAAGAAGGGCATTCTTGGTAGAGGGAACAAAAAGTGCAAAAGTTCCAAGGAACAGGTGTATCTGGAAAAATTGAAGAATGAAGAGAAAACCATTGTGGCTGGAGTAGAAAAGTAAGCGGAAGAATATTAAGGGATGAAAACCAAAAGGAAGCCAGAGGTCAGATCATTTAAGCTTTTCAGAATATAGATAAGACTGAATTCCACTGTGAGTGAAAAGGAAACCAGTAGAATGATTTTTTTTTTACATTAAAACACACACACACACACACACACACACACACACACACGCAATGGCTGTGTTCAGAAGGATACTGAAGGAACAGAACACAAGAGTGGAAACAGAAATATCATTTTAGAAGCCTTTGAAATAACCCAGGTTTAAGACAATACAGTCTTGTAATAGAATGGTTACAGACAAAGTGGTGATGCATACTAATGTTTTAAATACATTTTGAAAATAAAATTAAAAGCATATCTTAATAGATTTCATGTAAAGTGTGAGAGAAAGACAAGAACCTTGAAGGACCTTAGGATAATGATAAAAATAGATCATAGAGTAAAAAATGGTTAAAGGAGGGAGAGAGGAAATGACAGAATGGTACCCTACCATTAACATAATAAAACAAAAAGAAAAAGAACAAAAAATTGAAAAGATAATAATTACTTGAAGAACTCTTAAAAGTCAAAGAAATATTGTAGTTTGAATACAAGAAAAAGTAAGCTGGAAGAATCGGCAGTCATGGTCTATCGCTAAGATTTTGAAAGATGAGCATTCTGTTATATGATGGCTTGGGGCGAATAAGGAGTGGGTGGTGAGGGTGATATGGAAGAAGATAGAAAGCTAAGACATTAAGGATCCAATGCATTAGATAGGTAATGAGTATAAATATATTAAATGCATTAAATTCACTGAAAAAAAAAATCCAGAACAGTCACACAGAGTTCTGTTATCCAAAAATTTAACTCTTCAACTAATGAGTGGGAACGACTGGGAATCCTGCAGATATTAGCTCCCAAATGAAGTGGCACAGGATGGCATGATATTCAAAGAAGCTGTTTTGTATTGGGTTTTTATTTCTGTATTGTTGTGGTTCTAAGTAGTTAGAAAATTAAATGATTGGGAAGCTTCAATGAGAAGCAGGAGCGGGGGTACTTGCCACAATTCACCTTTTGTACGTTTGAGACAGGGTAAGAAAACCTCTTTCACTTGAGAGGGCCACAGGGAAGACGGCGCATTTGGTAGACTGCCAGATTTCAATTAAGAAATAGAGATAAAGGAAAAAACAGAGAAAAGGAACTCCTACGTGAGTTCCAATGAGCATAGTAAAGGGGTTTGGAACAATCATGGCAGAGGAGTCAGATTGGTTGGTTGCATAAATCAATAAATCTGGGCGGAGTAGTATGAATGTGCAATTTTGCCTGATATTAGCTTAGGGGGATTGAACTCCACTAAGTGACTGAGACACAGTTATATAAGACATCACAGTTTCTTAAGAAAAAGTGAGCAATTATTTTAAGCAAGATTATTGAATATTTAGCCAAGTGGTTTAGTGTACTCATAGTAATTCATTTTTCTGAGCAGTGTCAGGGAAGAAATGGGAATATGTTTCAGCATGGACCTGTCAAAGAATAACTCAGAATTATTTAAACAGTAAAGTCATTAACTGGAGGTATTATTTGGCTATTGCATAAAATTTATTTACATACGTAGGAGAATGTCTTTAAACTATTTTTATAGAACACAGGAAAAAACAGATCAATAAAAAGAAGGTGGAAAAGGGAGCAGGAAAAAAACATTCTGGTTACCTGGGAATGGTGAAATCTTGGTTGGTTTTCATTTTAGGGTAAATAGACGAACTGACATCTATTGAAGATGACAGTCTGGAGAATGTCCTTAAGCAGGCTGACTAGAGGCATTGACAGTCGATCCCTGGAGCATACAGGGCAGGCTGCTAGCGTCCTTCCCTTAGGACTTACACCACAGTAAGGCCAGGTCTGGTATGATGTTCTTATGGAAAAGACTCATACCCTAATTATTCTTTCTGCCAATAGAAGTTTGAGAGATCTCTGTGTCACAACATTATAGTAGAAAATGCGTGGCAAATGCTCTGGGAAAGAGCATAGAGTATAAAACTTTCTCCAACATTTGAAAGTAGCTGGTGCTTGCAGGCCAAGGGATACTTTTCCTTATCCATAGAATTTCTAAAGTGTGTCCTACAAGTTTGCTTAGTGCTCATATTTGTATATTATACTTAAGGATACAATAGAATCTGTCAAATTTTCATTTTTTTAATTGTAGATCATCACTCCTAATTAAAAGTCTTTTTGAGTTCAACAAGTTTTGTGTTTATTCTAAATAGATATACAGGGAGATAGTCCAAGATGGCAGAGGAGTAGGAGACCTTAGTTTCATCTGGTCCCAAGAATTCAGCTAGATAGCTATCAAATCATTCTGAACACCTGCAAACTCAACCGGAGATCTAAGAAAACAATAGCAATTCTGCAAATAGAAAAGCGACCACTTGCTGCAAGGTAGGAGGTGCAGAGAAGTGACTCCGAGGTGATATATGGGAAGATAAATCATGGGGGGAGGGAGCCTCCATAAGCCAGCTACCAGAAAATGATTTAGCAGTGGAGCACAAAATTGGAACTTTTAGAAGTCTGCTCTGGTGAGAGACATCCTTACCTGAAAGGTGCTCAGGTGGTGAAGTAGAGCAGAATCCTAGGTGGGACAGTGTGGCCACAGGATCCCCAGAGTCACAGAAAGAATGGGAGTGCTTGAGTGTGGCAGAGCTCCCAGGCATCAGCGAGCCCAGGAGTGGGTTTTCAGCTCAGTGTTGCCATAAACCAGGAACCATGGCACGGTCCTGTGACCACTGTCTGAGCAGAGGTCCAGCAAACAGCAGAACCACAGGGAGACCCTCCCTCCCTCCCCTGGGAGGAGCCGCGTAGGTGCTCACTGTAGGAGTCTGCAGGGTTTGGAATCATGTGCCTGAGATAGAAATGCTCCATCAAGTCAAAGCCTGAGAAGCATGGAGTGGGGCTGGAGACCAGGGAGACATAAGTGATTGATGGCTTTTCCCTGAGGGCACACTGAGGAGTGGGGCCCAGAGCTCTCGACTTCAAGGTTAGAGATTGGGAAGCCGCCATTTTCATTCTCATCCTCTAAAGTAGCACTGAAAGCCTTCAGGGAACTAAAGCCACATAGAACAATCAGGAGTAGCTTACTTAGCCTGGCCTCCTGGCAAGGGTGGTACAAATCTGCTGGGGCAAAGGCACCTCAGAATCAGTGCAACAGGCCCCTCTCCCAGAGGATCAGCAAGAACATCTGGCTAAGACCAAGTTTACCAAATGCACAGAACTGCAAAACGCCAGTGCTAGGGGAAAATAGTATATAGAATTCATGTCCCCCCCCCCCATTATTCTTTATTTTAATTTTTTTCTCTTTCCTTTTTCAACAAACTTCTAATTTCATCAACTTCTTTTTTGAAATCATTTTAATTTTCATTTTTATAGTTACATTCTATCCTTCCATTGTATTTAATTTTATTTTTGTATATATATAAGTATTCCTTTCTTTACAATTTTGGGATGCAGTTTCTTCTCACAAACAGAAGAAAATACACCCAGAATCTAAGGTATTGCTCTGTTCTCTTCACTTGCCTGACCATATTCTTTTTGTTGTTGTTGTTAAAGTTTTTGTTTGTTTGTTTTTTTAATTTTCCTCTTTACAGTTTCATTTCATCCTTTCAATGTATTTAAATATATATATAAAATTTCCCTTTCTTTGCAATTTTGGGATGTAGTTTCTTCTAAAAAAAACAGACCAAAATGCATTCAGGATATAGTATATTGCTCAATTCTGTTCACTGGTCTGTTTCTATTCCTTCTTTGTGTGTGTGTGTGTGTGTGTGTGTCTTTTGATTTTCATTTTTACAGTTACATTCTATCTTTTCACTGTATTTAATTTTATATTTCTACATACAAGTTTTTCTTTTTTTACATATTTGGGATCTAGTTTTCTAACAAACAGACCAAAATACACACAAGATCTAGTGTATTGCTCTGTTCTGTTCACCTGATTATATTCTCTCTCTCTCCTTTTTCCTTTTAATTTTAATTTTGTTTTTGGTTTCAGGTCTCTTCTGATTTGTTTAGTGTATATATCTCTGGGGTTCTTGTTGTCATCTTAGTATTCTGTTCTTTTATTCACCTATTCCTCTCTGGACAGACTGACAAGATGGAAAAACTCACCTCAAAAAAGAGAATGAGGCAGTACTGACTGCCAGGGACCTGAAAAGTATGGATATAAGTAAGATGTCAGAACTAGAGTTCAGAATAATGATTGTAAAGATACCAGCTGGACTTGAAAAAGCATAGAAGATAGGTCAAGAATCACTTTCTGGAGAAATAAAGGAACTAAAATCTAATCAAGTTGAAATCAAAAAGGCTATTAATGAGATGCAATTTAAAAAAATGGAAGCTCTAACTGATAGGATAAATAGGCAGAAGAGAGAATTAGTGATATAGAAGACAAAAAGATGGAAAATAAAGAAGCTGAGAAAAAAAGAGAAACTACTGGATCACAAGGGGAGAATTTGAGAGATAAGTAATACCATAAAGCAAAACAATATAGAATAATTGGGATCCCAGAAGAAGAGGAAAGAGAGAAAGGGGGGAGGGGGAAGAAGGTATATAGGTATAATGGAACAAATTATAGCAGACAGCTTCCCTAATCTGGGGAAGGAAACAAGTGTTCAAGTTCAGGAGGCACAGAGAACCCCCCCCTCAAAATCAATAAAAAGTAGATTAACACCTCAACATATAATAGTGAACTTGCAAAACTCAGAGACAAAGAGAAAATCCTGAAAACAGCTTGGGACAAGAGGTCCATAACCTAGAAGGGGGAAACATTAGACTGACAGCAGCCCTATCCACAGAGACCTGGCAGGCCAGAAAGGACTGGCATGATACATTCAGGGTGCTAAATGAGAAGAATATGCAGCCAAGAAGACTTTACCCAATTAGGTTGTCATTCAAAATAGAAGGAGAGATAAAAAGCTTCTAGGACAAACAGAAACTAAAAGAATTTGTGATCACTAAACCAGCCCTTCAAGAAATAATAAAAGGGATCCTATAAATGAAGAGAGAGCCCAAAAGTAACATAGACCAGAATGGAACAGAGACAATATACAGAAATAGTGACTTTACAGGGAATACAATGGCACAAATTCATATATTTCAATACTCTGAATGTAAATGGGCTAAATGCCCCAATCAAAAGACACAGGGTATTGGATTCATTTTAGACCCAAAGATACCTCCAGATTGAAAGCAAGGGAGTGGAAAACCATTTATCATGCGAATGGACATCAAAAAAAAGCTGGGGTAACAATCCTTATATCAGACAAATTGGATTTTAAACCAAAGACTGTTATAAAAGATTAGGAAGGACACTGTGTCATATTTAAAGGGTCTACCCAACAAAAAGATCTGACAATTGTAAATATGTATGTCCCTAAAATGGGAGCAACCAATTCTATAAGCCAATTAATAACAAAATTAAAGAAACACATTGATAATTTTATAGTAGTAGTAGAGAAACTTAACATCCCACTCACTGCAATGGACAGACCATCTAAGAAGATCAAAAAGGAAACAAGGACTGTGAATGACACACTGGACAAGATGGACTTCACAGATATACTCAGAGCATTCCATCCTAAAACAACAGAATACATATTCTTCTCAGTGCACATGGAACATTCTCCAGAATAGATTGCATACTAGGTCACAAATCAGATCTCAACAGGCACCAAAAGATTGGGATCATTCCTTGCATATTTTCAGACCATGTGCTTTGAAACTTGAACTCAATTACAAGAGGAAATTTGGAAAGAACTCAAATACATGGAGACTAAAGTGTATCTCACAAAAGAATGAATGGGTCAAACAGGAAATTAAGGAAGAATTTAAAAATCATGGGAACAAATGAAAATGAAAACATAACTCTTCAAAACCTTTGGGATGCAACAAAGGTGGCCCTAAGAGGGAAGTCTATAGCAATACAAGCCTTTCTTAAGAAACAAGAAAGGTCTCAAATACACAACCTAACCTTACACCTAAAGGAGCTGGAGAAAGACAGCAAATAAAGCCTAAACCCAGCAGAAGAGAATTAATAAAGATTAGAATAGAAATCAATTAAATAGAAACCAAAGAACAGTAGAACAGATCAAGGAAACTAGGAGCTAGTTCTTTGAAAGAATTAATAAGATTGATAAACCCCTGGCCAAACTTATCAAAAAGAGAAGAGAAAGGACCCAAGTAAATAAAATCATGAATGAAAGAGGAGAGATCAAAACTAACACTGAAGAAATACAAACAATTATAAGAATATATTATGAGCACCTATATGCCAACAAACTAGTCAATCTGGAAGAAATGGATGCATTCCTAGAGACTTATAAACTACCAAAACTGAAACAGGGTGAAGTAGAAAACCTGAACAGATCCATAACTAGCAAGGAAATTGAAGCAGTAATCAAAAATCTCCAAACAAACAAGAACCCAGGGCCAGATGGCTTCCCAGGGGAATTCTACCAACCATTTAAAGAAGAATTAATACCCATTCTTCTGAAGCTGTTTCAAAAAATAGAAATGGAAGGAAAACGTCCACAATTGTTCTATGAAGCCAGAATTACCTTAATCTCAAAACCAGACAAAGACCCCACCAAAAGGGAGAATTACAGACCAATATGCCTAATGAATGTGGATGCCAAAATTCTCACCAAGATACTAACCAATAGGATCCAACAGTACATTAAGAGGATTATTCACCATGACCAAATGGGATTTATTCCTGGGCTGTGAGGGTGGTTCAGCATTCACAAATCAATCGATGTGATACACTACATTAATAAAAGAAAGGACAACAATCATATGATCCTCTTGATGCAGAAAAAGCATTTGACAATGTACAGCATTCTTTCTTGATTAAAACTCTCCACAGTGTAGGGATATAGGGAACATACCTCAATATCATAAAAGCTATCTATGAAAATCCCATAGCAAATACCATTCTCAATGAGGAAAACCTGAGAGAATCTCCCCTAAGGTCAGGAACATGGCAGGGATGTCCACTTTCACCACTGTTATTCAACATAGTACTAGAGTCCTAGCCTCAGCAATCAAACAACAAAAAGAAATAAAATGCATCTTAATCAACAGAGAGGAAGTCAAACTCACACTCTTCACAGATGACATGAGACTTTATGTGGAAAACCCAAAAGACTCCACCCCAAAATGGCTAGAACTCATACAGGAATTCAGCAAAGTGGCAGGATATAAAATCAACGCACAGAAATCAGTTGCATTTCTATGCACTAACAATGAGACAGAAGAAAGAGAAATTAAGGAATTGATCCCATTTACAGGTGTACCAAAAACCATAGGATACCTAGGAATAAACCTAACTAAAGAGGCAAAGGATACTAATGAAACTATTGAATACTCATGAAAGAAATTGAGGAGGATAAAAGAAATGGAAAACATTCCATGTTCGTGGATTCGAAGAAAAAAATATTGTTAAAATGTCTATGCTTCCAAGAGCAATCTATATATTCAATGCAATCCCTATAAAAATACCATCAGCTTCTTTCACAGAGCTGGGACAAATAATTCTAAAATTTGTATGGAACCAGAAAAGACCTGAGAGCCAAAGGAATGTTGAAAAAGAAAACAAAAGCTGGTAGCATTGCAATGCCGTACTTCAAGCTCTATTACAAAGCTGTAATCATCAAGACGGGATGGTACTGGCACAAAAACACACACATAGATCAGTGGAACAGAATAGAAAACCCAGAAATGGACCCTCAATTCTATGGTCAACCAGTCTTCGACAAAGCAGGAAAGAATATCCAATGGAAAAAAGACAGTCTCTTCAACAAATGGTGTTGGGAAAATTGGACAGCCACGTGTAGAAGAATGAAACTGGACCATTAGCTGACACCATACACAAATATAGACTCAAAATGGATGAAAGATCTAAATGTGAGACAGAAATCCATCAAAATCCTAGAGGAGAACAGAAGCAGCAACCTCTGTGACCTTGGCCACAGCAAGTTCTTGTTAGACATGTCTCTAAAGGCAAGGGAAACAAAGGCAAAAATGAGCTATTAGGACTTCATCACAATCAAAACTTTTGCACAGCAAAAGACAAAACCAAAAGACAACAGACAGAATGGGAGAAAATATTTGCAAATGGCTTATCAGATAAAGGGCTAGTATCCAAAATCTTTAAAAACTTATCAAACTCAACACCCAAAGGGCAAATAATCCAATCAAGAAATGGGCAGAAGACATGAACAGACATTTCTCCAAAGAAGACATACAAATGGCCAGCAGACATATGAAAAAACGCTCCACATCACTAGGCATCAGGTAAATACAAATCAAAACCACAATGAGATACCACTTCACACCAGTCAGAATGGCTAAAATTAACAAGTCAGGAAAGGACAGATGTTGGTGAGGATGTGGAGAAAGGGAAACCCTCTTACACTGTTGGTGGGAATACACGTGTGGTGCAGCCATTCTGGGGAATAGTATGGAGGTTCCTCAAGAAGTTAAAAATAGAGCTACCCTATGATCCAGGAATTGCATTACTAAGTATTCACCTCAAAGATCAAATGTATTGATCCGAAGAGGCACCTGCACCCCAATGTTTATAGCAGCAATGTCCACAATAGCCAAACTATGGAAAGAGCCCAGATATCCATAGACAGATGAATGGATAAAGAAGATGTGGGATATTTATACAATGGAATACTACTCGGTCATCAAAAAAAAATGAACTCTTGCCATTTGCATCAATGTGGTTGGAACTAGAGGGTATTAATGTAAGTTATTTAAGTCAATCAGAGAAAGGTAATTATCATATGATCTCCCTCATATATGGAGTTTAAGAAAGAAAACAGAGAATCAGAGGGGAAAAGAGGAAAAAATAAAGACAAAATTAGAGAGGGAGATAAACCATAAGAGACTTAATCATAGGAAACAAACAGGGTTCTTGGAGGGGAGGTGGTGGGGGGATGGGTGATGTACATTAATGTATGTATTATATAAGACTGATGAATCACTAACTTCTACCTCTGAAACTAATAATACATTATACTTAACTAATTGAATTTAAATTTAAAATAAATAAATAAAAAAGAAAGACACACTGGAAAATAAATAAATAGATAGATATACATTTTGCAAAGCATCATATTTATACAATAAAGCTCAGATTATTATTCTTAAATAAAAAAAAAAAAACAGAAAAAGACCAGAGGTATCTTTTGAAGAATGTTCTGTTAATAAACCTCATTTCTATTTGGTTATGTCAAATATTTAAACACACATTCTAGCAGTTAAGATTTTATGATGCCTCTAACGGAAACCTGAACTTTAACCTGCTTAATAAAAAGGAATTATTATCCCCTACAATTGCAGGTGCCAGAAGCAGGTCAGGTGTCACAATTTGTTTGATTCATTGACCCACCATTCAGTTTTTCAGTTCTTAGCCCCTATGCTCTGCCATGCATGGTATCAGCATCATCCTAAGAAAAGCATCCTCTTGGGTCACAAGATGATTGTTGATAAACTCCAGGTTACTTGCTCCTCCTCTAAGTCCATAGAAAGAGGAAGAGTTTGAAGATTGAGGAAGAAACCTTCTAAGGAACTCCCCACAGACATCTTGCATCTTCTTGGTCTCCATTGGAGGACTTACTTATCTTTGAATCAATAATACAGATGTTTTTTCACTGATTAGCTCAGTACTCAGCTCCACAGTAAACCAATGGTGAAGTCACTTTTCCTGGAACCATAGTGAGTGCTCAAGGGAGAGGTGGGTATCTGAAGAACGGCAGAGAAATAACCAAGAGTGGGAAAACATAATGTCTATTTAACAACCAAGCAGGGCACGTAGCAGAAAATGCCAAATATCTTTCTATTAAATAAACATTGTTCACATGGGAGACATTGATTGTACTCACTACACTTTTGTAGAACAAACCAGGGAATTATAGTAATGAATCAACTGAATATTGTTACATTCTAATAAAACCCATATAGACTGGCCAACTCATCCAAAAATGAGTTATATGTTCAGCAATCAACTTTCCAGATGTTGTCATACTCTATAGCCTGAAAGAGGAAAAATATAACCCAATGATTCTCTCCCTTGTAAGCTGTTGCTTATATTACTCCATCCAAATTCAGGGTGAGTAGTTCCTCTGTAGATTGGTGCTAAATAATTTCTACCACTGAACACAAGACCCAAACTCAAATTAATCCTCTTAAACCTGACAGGATTCCATGAATCCTTTCACACTACCAGTCTCCATAACTTCCTGTGAAGATAATTCATAAGTTTCAAGAATCTGTCTCTTTCCTACAGTAATCAGCCATCATAGATTTGAACTACACAATCACAACAACAAACTTGCTTTAATTTTTATTCTGAAACACCTAGCAGGAGTTTGGACCCTCTGGAAAAGAAATGCAAATGCAAACTGAAAAAAAAAAAAAGGGCATTTTTGATATGAAGAAAGAAGAGAAGGAAACAAAAAGAGAAAAACCATAGAAATAGCTGTGCTATTTTCCATATATAGCTTGTTAGGGATTGTTGGAGTCAGCCTTTTCTAGCTCTGTGACATAGTGAGTTTTTTCTCCTATCAAACCCACTGAGTCAGTGGTCAACGAGACAGAGCAGTGCTATTAAAGAAATCTGCCATCAGAAACAGAGTTCCCAGGAAAGACCTTTTACAGGACTCACTTTGGTGCTAACGTTTGGCTTTGCAGAGACTGTGAGTTCACTTCCAGTCTCAGAATGAAGGAAGATAATTCTTTCTTTTCATTTTAGCAGATACTTATAAAGTGCCGACTATTGTCCAGCCACTGGGCTTGTCGGCTTTATAGACATTTTATCCTAAAGATGGAACTAATAAAGAATAGAGAACAAAAATAGTACTTTTCTTGACTACTTCTAAGCTTGCCAACTTAAATCTGAATTCCTGGTAAATGACTATAATGAAACTTAAAAAAAAAAAGTTGATGCTACCCTGAATATTGGAAAATCAAACCCTTCTTAGTGCATTGGTGGTTCCTATTATTTATGAGAAGCTCAGAGTGAATTAGGATGAATGTAAAAATTTCCTTCTGGGAAGGCTGCTTATCATGGCAATTTTTTTTTTCCTTTTGGTGGTGGGGGTGGATGAGGAAGTTTTTCTGAAGCAAGTGATATTTTTGGTATCCATATTTTGTGGAGAGCTCATTTGAATCATAGGCCTCAGCACATGGCAGGCAGGCAAGTTATCAGGAACAGAGAGGATAAAATAGGCTTCTGGAACTTCTTACCATCTTGATACACTTTTAGAACCTTCTGCTTAAGAAGCCAGTTCTTTCTAGTACAAAACCAGATTGTGGAGATACAGTACTTCCATATAATATTGAGAGAGATGAGCAATTCAACATGGATTCTGCAGACAAGGAAAAAAGCACTGAATCTGTCAGATCATTAACAAGCTCCTTAAATAGAGTTACCTGAAAATAGGTAACTCTATTTAACCACCATTTAAGATTTGGATCCTCAATGTAAGAAAACTGGACTGTATTATCTCCAATGTCCTATTTATGACTCTACAATTTTTTTAAAGAAAAACATATCTATGAAATGGTCTAGAACTTTATAAAATAGTGGATGTTAATAAATTTCATTAAATATAAAATCCCATTGGTTATAAAATGTGTGCATACTTTATACCACTAAGAAAAAATACTGCCATATAAACCATGATACAATGTTTCATCGCTTAGAATTGTTTATTTACACTTACTTAAAAGTTTTCTGTCTATATCACTTCTGTATGAACATAAAAAGAAAAATGTAATCAGAATAAATGGATTGTAGTTTTTCCTATAACATCACCTCATTCAGGGGTCTTCTCTTCTGAATCACTTTCAACTCAGAGCCATTGGTATCCATACTTTTCCACGTGGTAATCTCCTTTGTTCTAAAGAAGAGTTTTGATAATGTGACATTTCCTAAAAGAGTTCCCCATTACTACCTCTTAAATTGCCTCTCAAATGATTGAAACTCATTCTGTAACTTCCATCAGAACATTTTGAGACAATAGACAGGACTCATATTTCTTCTTCAAACGGTCCACTGATGGTTTCTTGACTGTAAGAAACCATCATTATAGTTGTACCATCATGCCATCTGCAAAAGCAATTTTACACAATGCTTGCCTTGACAACTATGATGTGAAGGTCACCTGGTAGAAAGTAGCATATCATCAATTGTAAGATACGTCCTGATTTTTTAAGTATTAAAAATGTGCATATGAGGGTCATTTAAGAACAATGAAATATTCCATATAACAATGAATATTAATCCTATGTGACAACACAGTCCCTTTGGTTTTCTTTTCTTAAGTAAATAGACATTTACTGAACTACTTCTATTAGTGAAGTACTGTGATAGGCAAAGAGGACATAATCATGGGTAACATTTATCTTTTCTCAGCTTTTCTGGAGCAAAACCAAAACCATGGAGGTGGTAGAAGAGAAAATGTTTTATCGCAAGTCTGAGAATGAGGCTAGAGACAGACTACAAAGAAAAAAAATGGTATTCTAGGAGGTAAGGGTGAAGAGGAAGGTAGGGATCAGGACATGACCCTTTAGGCTATCTGAAGGATTTAGACCTTTACCCAAAGAATAATAGGTGGGAAGGCACTAAAATGTTTAAAGTGTAAAAGGGAAAGATTTACATTTAGAAAACATATCTTTAGTTTTAGTATGTGCCTGAGTTTGAAGGGGGAAAGAGAAAAAGGCAGGAAGACCAGGTAGAAGCGTATTATGGTTTTACCATGATGACAATTTGATCTAGGGTAGTTGCAGTGGAGATGGTGAGAAATGTATGGATTTGTAAGATGATTAGATGATAAAAATATACAATACATAAGTTTATGTAGGAAAAATAATAGCTAGCAACTTAATAAGACATGGTCAGAAACAAATTATTCTTTTCAGTTCTATGGTATGTACTATTTACAAAAGTCCATCTGTGTATAAAAAAGAAAAATCTGTTGGTTTCCATCATGAGTTTCAGTTCACATTTATTCTTCCAACCAACTATATAAAAATCTAGCTGTCCCAAATGACAGTAAGAATTTCAAAGTGAATTTGCTTTACTAGTTTATGTTATAAGCCCTGGAATACTTTTCATAGGAGGGTTAATGAAAATCTCTCTCTCTCTTCTCAAAGTAATCGTATATGCCATTTTGGGTCAAACTCTCTGACAGTAAAAAAAGACTAGACAATTCAAATATCTAGTTGCTTTGATAAGTTCAGTTATTGTCACTGTCAATGACTCTGTAGGAACAATGACCTAAAATGTTTACAGAATAGACAAGTGTGGTTTGGGGGTTTGTTTGTTTGTTTGTTTGTTTTTATAATGATGAACCAAGCAACCTGTACTGGATAGATTGACAAACAAAGAAATGAACTCAAGGATTAAAGAGAAGAAAGGAGAGGACCTTGAGGTGGAAATGATGGTCAAAAATCATTGTATTAGACATAGCCAAGCCTGCTGTCTGGGAAAAGAAGCTTGTGGTCAGAGTTTAGAATGCTTGAAGTAATGTCTTCGGAGGAGTAGAATTTACAATAGACAACAAATGAAAAGATAGGAATTTGAAGGTGGCTGACTGAAGCAAAGAAAGTGAGAAGGTCCTTAGGAGTCAGGACATCAAGAAAACTGAGAGGTCAAACACTGAAGGGATTACCAACCATACAGACTTGCCATCAATCAAAGTTATATATTAGTCATTAGTCAAATAGAATTAGTCAAGTGCTAAGGTTCTTAATAAATTGCAAAGACTGAAATCTAGAAAACATGTGAGCATAACTAGGTGAGTGGGTGGAGAGCTTAATTTTGCAAAATGGCTTGTATCTCAAAAAAGTAGATTTGTGTGATTTATTTTTAATAGGTCAGGATAGAGGATTCATAGCCCAGAAACAGTAATGGAGAACCATCTCGATATACTGGGAAGAAGGTGAGCTCTGGGAAAAAAAATGGTTGAGGAAAATAAGTTTAAGATTTTTTTAATGGGGCACCTGGGTGGCTCAGTGGTTAAGAATCTGCCTTTGGCTCAGGGCCTGATCCCAGGGTCCTGGGATCCAGCACTGCATCAGGCTCCCTGCTCTGCTGGGAGCCTGCTTCTTCCTCTCCCACTCTCCCTGCTTGTGTTCCCTCTCTCACTGGCTGTCTCTCTCTCTCTGTCAAATAAATAAATAAAATCTTAAAAAAAAAAGATTTTTTAATGGATCCAATCCCATTTGCTTATTATACTAAGTCTACAACTTCACCTTCAGGTCTTTGCCAACATAGACATCGAATGTATAGTCATACCAACTGTGTCATGCTTTCATATGATTAGCTGTATTTATAATGTTTACAGAATTTATAAGGCTTACTCTGATAAATTATACATATTTTTTAGGACCCGGCTCAAATGTAACTTACTCTGACCTTTTCCTTCCCCACTGTCCTCACTATCCATCCACCGGCAGATCAGATGGCTCTCGACCATATACCTCCATGGCTTTTGGGCATAGCTTCATTAATACACTTTCCCATTCTGTAACGGATACTTTTAATGTGTTTACTCTCCCACTAGACAGCAAGCAACTTGAGGGCAAGTTTCATACCTTATTGATCTTTATATTATTTCTATCCCCAGCTTAAGGAATGATAGAGGGTAAATAGTAATAAATTGCTGAAATGAATTGAATTTTAAAAATACCTTGTTTCCTAAGCAGCCACCCTCCTCTACCATGTCAAAAACATTGAATCCCTTGTCCTCTAGCAATGGCTTATTTCATACGCCCAAGAGATTTAGAAGCATACAGCAGAGAGTTGAAATGAAAAGACTCATTACAGTACTGCATTAGAGTTACTACGTCATATTTCGCAACCATACTGTGCCACCAATATAATTAGAAGATATTGAACTTTTCATTAGTTAGAGAAGCCAGCCGCTCTTTAATTGTCATTATTTAATTTTTTTTTCTGACTGTAATAGCCTCATGAGATAGACATCTCATTTCTGTGACAGATCCAAGGGTCACCAGCGGTATAATTTTATTTCCTTATACTTGAATGCAGCCCAGAATAGTATTCAACATTTAATACATTCCTAACTTTCATTAGTAACTTCAGTCAAATACAAATTAATCCAGTTTCCCATTTTAAAATCAGAATTTCTCAGTGTTGGAAAGAGTGATCATTCATCACTATTTATATGATGTTTGCGTGTCTCCTCAGTAATCCTGTCATCTGTGTTCAGTCCTGTGGCCAAATTCCTTGAATGAGGAAGAATCTCTGCAACCTACAACAACTCATTTCACATTTTTTACAACTTTAACTTTCCTATAGAGGATGAAACAAATACGTTACCCAACAATTTTATGTCTATCAATTGTATTACATGACATAGTCCTTGTATTATATGACATAACCATGTTTGTAATATTGGGAAACAATTATTGTGTTGCCCCAGGAGACTTCATACTGCTGGGCTGTTTATGCCCCGTTTTCTCACTTATTTCCAAGTTATATTATTTGTGTTTATGTCATTATCTTAATAACTTTCTCTCCCTTCAATGTGTTTATAATCCTTAAGATGAGGAAGGCCCCCAGGACTGAATCTAATACCCTCATGGTTATGTCTATGTGACAAAGAAAAACCAAAGCTTCACTCTTGTGCTGTTGGTGTTTATACTTCCTTATATACAAACTAAATGTTGTTGTTGTTGTTATTGTTGTTTTCTGGTGGTGGGTGATGTTACAACAGATTTTTATAATTGACATCTCATTTGATGCTTACAATAGAGTAAATTGTAAAAGGGATAAAATTAAGTAAACCCACTGCCATTGCTACTCTCTCTAGACCACCATTGCCCACATTTACAGAGAATGAAACTAAAGTGCAGCAGTTTGCCTCCTCTATAATTTTTAATGCTTATTAAAATTATTGTCCATCCATTTAGTTAAATGTAGTTCACAAATGGTGTGTTTCAGCAGCAGCACTTATGTCCTGCATCTAAGATAGGACTCAGCACGCTGTACTGCAACTTCTCTGTGTGTGTCTCTCTCCCAGACAAGAGTCTGTATGCTCCATGGCTGGAGCTGGTCTTATGTGGCTCTGTATTCCCAGCATCTAGCACATTGCCATTTGCTGAATAAATGATGATTTTTGTATACAAACATCATGGATTTTTGTATTACTGTATTCATGTAATATGAAATATAGATACGAAGGGCATAATTGCACTCAGTAAAACATAGAAAGATGTTGCCAAGTGGAAGAAGGACTAAGTATCTTCTACAATAGTACCAACAAAAGCTAGACCAATAAGGAAAATTATACAGAATATATTCCGATTTTTGCTTTTATAACTTGGCAAAGGATTTTCAGTAATCCTCAGCCACATAAAATTCCAGGTAATCTAGTCAAGCTGTTGTTTGCATTTATACTTATAAAATCTGCTATTACTTTATTATCCCCAGTTACTCTCCCTTATTGGAGACTAAAACAACCCAACATACATCCATCTAGTGGCATAAATGTTGAGGAACATTAAGATAATTAGAGCCCATAATCAAGGCAATGATGGGTGGTTGTTTGGGATTTTCTTTTTCCTTAAACATTGCTAATACTTATTTAGTACTTATATGGTAGGTACTATTCTAAGTGCATTGAATGAATTATTTAAATTAATCCATGTACTCACCCTATGAAATAGTTCAAAGTATAAGTCCATTTCACAGATGAGAAATTTTAAGCTAGGATTAACACTCAGGGATTCTGATTCTAGAACTATTGATACATTCATCTCCCTATAAAACATTGTCTGAACATTTACTTTAAATAGTTTATAAAGCAGTTTCAACCTATTATCTTAATTTAAGATATTTATAAGAAGCAAGTTTAACTTTTTAAGAACTCATACAACTCAATAGCAAAACAAAATCTGATTTAAAAACGGGCAGAAAAACTGAATAGACATATTTCCAAAGAAGACATACAAATGGTTACCAGGAACATGAAAAGACACTCAACATCACCAATCATAAGGGGAATGCAAATCAAAACCACAATGAGATATGACCTCACCCCTGTTAGAATGGTAAGGGTGTAAAGGGAAGGGAACCCTCATGCACAGTTAGTGGGAATTTAAATTGGTGCAGCCACTATGGAAAATACTATGAAGGTTACTCCAAATACTAAAATTAGAACTATTATAGTTCCAGGAATCCCACTTCTGGGTATATAGCTAAAAGAAAATAAATCAGTTTCTCATCTGTACTCCCATGTTCATTGCAGTATTATTTACAATTTATAATAGCCAAGACTTGGAAACAGCTTAAGTGTCCACTAAAGGATGAACGAATGAAGAAAATATAGTATCTACATACACAATGGAATATTATTTGGCCAGAAAAAAAATGAAGTCTTTTGCAACAACATGGATGGACCTTGAGGACACATGCTAAGTAAAATAAATGAGAGAAAGACAAATATTATTTGATCTTACTTATGTGGAATCACACACACACACTCATAGATACAGATAACAGATTGGTGACTGTCAGAGGCAGAAGGATGGGAGGTGGGTGAAATGGGTAAAGGGAGTCAGAAGGTACAGACTTACAGTTATAAAATAAGTAAGTCATAGGGATGTAATGTACAACATGATGACTATAGTTAATAATATTGTATCGCACATTTGCAAGTTACGAAGACAGTCAATCTTAAAAGTTCTCATCACAAGAAAAAAGTTCCATTACTATGTATGGTGACAGATGACATCTAGACTTAGTATGCTGATCATTTTGCAACATACACAAATATTGAGTTACTATGTTATACACCTGAAACTAATATTGTATATGTCAAGTGTAGCTCAATAAACAAGCAAACAAACAATGAATGCTCCCTAATTCCAAAGGAGGATTTCTTAATCTCAGCCCTATTAACATTTGGGGTGGAATAATTTTTTTTTCTGTGGGGTACTGTCCCACGTGTTGTAGAATGTCTAGCAGCATGCCTGTCCTACCCACTAGGTGCCAAAAGCATCCTCTCCCTACTTGTGAGAATGTCTCTAAGACATTGCCAAGTGTCTCATAGGGGCAAAATCACTGTTCAAAAGTACCGAAAAATTATCTGACTTTAATGTCCTACCTTATCTTTATCATATTTTCTTTATAAAAGTATTTCTCATGTGCTATATAGAGAAGTAACATAATAAAGAAGCAACCTTTGAAACAAGGGAGAAAACCTGATTAGAAGGAGCTGCTTCTTGTGGACACATTGATAGATCTCATTTCTCTTTTCTTTCTCCTATGACACAAAATGATTTTTCAGGTCCTCCCCAACCCCACACCCGCAGTACACATACTAATCCCACTTTCCTCCTCCATCCTTTTTTTTTTTTTAAGGTTTTATTTATTTATTTGATAGACAGACAGCCAGTGAGAGAGGGAACACAAGCAGGGGAAGTGGGAGAGGAAGAAGCAGGCTTCCAGTGGAGCATGGAGCCCGGAGCATGGAGCCCGATGCGGGGCTCGATCCCAGGGACCTGGGATCACGCCCTGAGCCGAAGACAGACACTTAACAACTGAGCCACCCAGGCACCCCTCCTCCTCCATCCTAAAATCCCTGCACAGTACTTCCATTTTTGTTATCCAATCTGTCTCTATACTATCCAATCTGTCTCTACCGATTGGTAGAGATGGATTACAATGGAAGCAAAGAGATTGGTCCAGAAACATCCTACTGTCTTCAGACTTCTCTAATACCCTCCCCAAACTAAGTTGCATGAAAATCAAATTTAAGTTCAAGAAGCAAATATCATCAGACCTTCATCAGACGTACTGTGGCTGCTGCTTCTTTTCTTCATGTTTTTAAATTAAGTTTAGGGTTGAATTTAGTCATGTCTCTTGTACCACTTTTCATAAAATAGTAACTCCTTTCAGGGAAAACTAGGGATATATTACTACAGATATTACATTTAAAAAATATTCATCCCAGCTTATAATATATGTACATTTCCTACTCCATTTGTATGTTTTGTAAGGTTAGCACTGAATTTTAACATAAAGATGGGACTTTATTGCTGATTACGCAATCATTTGAATGCAAATTATAATTTTCAAGGTCATTAATATTGAAGCATATGCCTTCTATCTTAACCCAAAGGGGACAGTAAGAAGGTCCTACAACATCTTAATCTATAAGGTTAGAGTCACTCTTTTCCTCCAACTCATTTCAAATTTGGCCAAAAGCATCTCTCACCCACCCCACTCTCAATGTTATTCTCAATTTGAAGCCAAATGCAAATGAATTCATCCAATAAAGACTCAGGTCCTTTTCTTTCAACCAGAAATAGTAACCTCAGGAAGAAGAGAACATTTGTATTCTATCTTTTTGTCAGTTGCCTACTCCAACTGGACAAACAAGGCAAAAGTAACATAGCCTGCTTCTCTCACAGAATTCAAGAAAGAACTAACTTTTCCAAAGTAAGTTGTAATTTGATGTTGAAGTGCAATTTAGATATATGTACGTTATGTCTATTTCAATGAATTCTAAGCATATCTGAAAAAATGAATCAAAATTTTTTTCACCTGGCCAATATCTAGTCTTAATCTCTTTTTAAAATTACATGTTAATTCTGAAAGCAGATAAATAAGTGGAGATTAAATCTTTTTTAGTCTTTAGAAAGAATTATAATTTTATTCCGAATTGTCTTCTCCTATTATATATTTAAAAGTAATACAGCCAAGAGAAAATTCCATTAATTCAGTTCCCATTTATATGAATTATAAAAATATTATACTTTTATTGATTTTACTAATAATTACATTTTTATGTCATTGGTAATGACATTTTTGGATTGAATGGGACCTCATAGATTTTCACATAGCCATGTTTGTTCTTTCTCTGAATACAGTAACTTCTTTGAAAGTGATGATCTTAACTAGTGTGTTGTGTTTTATTTCATACATTAATATTAGTATAATAATATTGAACATGGCAATCCTATATGAAGCACTATGAATATATAGTCTCACTTAATACTCAAAAGATCCTCTTGAGGTAGGTGCTATTCTTTAATAGATATGAAAACTGAGGCTTTGAGATTTTAAGTAACTTCCTGAAGTTGGCCAACAAGTAACAATTGGATTCAGGATTTGAATCCTAGCCTCTCGGACTCCCAAACTCAGATTCTAATGACTCTACTTTATCTGATATACATGTGAGTAAAACTCTCTAACGGCTTACTACTCAGACATCTGTTGACCAGCAGCATCAACGTCACCGGGGAACTTGTTAGACGAACAGAATCTCAGACCCCATCCCTTATTAGAATCTGCATTTTAACAGCATCCTAGATAATTCCTATGCACATTAAAATTTTAGAAATACTCATCTGGTGGATACTGGTGGGTTGTCTTCTTAGTAAACATTCCATCCTTTTCCAGAATGTTCACAATTTTGGTTTAGAAAACCACATAATTCCAGTAAAGGTAACTCCATACCTAGCTACACAATCCACATTAAACCAAACTATCAGTCCCATCAGAGTGAGTCTCAAATTTTTGCTGGAAATGTTGGCACAAAATTTGATTCTTCAAGGCCAGGTAGTTAAAGGGCAGATATATGCAGATTTATGAGCTTAGATACAGAGGCTGGAGAGACAGAGGACAGATCATTCAGGAAACAATAAGCCATGCTACCTATTTAAGAATTTCTCCTAAAATGAATCCATTTTAACTGTGTGTGTGTGTGTGTGTGTGTGTTGGGGGGTAGAGAGGTAGAATGAGTTGGATTGACATAATCAGATTTTGAAGACTACTTGGCTACATGATTAAGAGATAATTAAAAGAACGACGAAGCCCTAAGGCGGAGGCCAGTCACAATCTGTTTCTGCAGGATACTCTAGAGAGGCTCATAGTTTAGACCAGGGTGATGAACAGGGAGAAAAAGGGCAGTAAACAATTTCTAAGAATATTTAAGAGGTAGAATCAATAGCCCAAGTAGTTGGTAGACTATAAATAATAAGGAAAGTATTAGGAAAAGCTTCAAAATACCTGGTTTGAGCAATTGGGGAGATAATCTTCATTCAATCTGAACAAATATTAGAGTAGGAGCAAAGTAGGGACAGGATGAAGAGTTTGGTTTTAGACAAGTTGGACTCAGCTGGACTTACAGTTCAAATCCATGTTATTTCTTGCCACAACTTTTTCTGCTTAATCACTATATATCCTGACTACACATCAATTGTTTAAAAAAGTGGATAATGCAAAGTCTTCTCCATTCTGAACTACCCTTTCCTTGAGGTTAGTCTTTAATATTTTTGAAGTTTTACTGATATGTAATGTAACTAATTCATAAATCTAAGCACTTTTTTACCCCCCTGTATTAAACACTATCTTAGTGTGAGTAAAATTTCTAAAGGGAAAACATAACCTATAATCAGATGTCTTACAGAAGAAAAGGATTTTGTAAGATGGACTTCTCTCCTGCTCCATTAATTGTTAATTATCACTAATGAGAAGAAAGTAGGATTTGGTTCACAACTGATCAGCCCATAAATTAAAATCATCTAGAATGCTGGTCATGTGGGCATGGTCAACTCTCCTCAGTACGTAACCCCCACTTTTTTATTTCAGCTCCTTTAAGATAAGCTTCCAAATGCCGAAGTACTCAAGATACAATCTACTGAATTCTGGGTTCCAAACCCTGAAGCATTAGAATTTTCTGCAGTAAAAACTGAAGTTTTGTTTTTTTTTTTAACTTTCCTGTGACTGGACTTTAGAGGGGATTTTTCAGTCTCTAAAAACCCCTCTGCTGAAGAATCATGTACAATGACTTCATATGTGCCTTTAAATCACCACAGAAGCCCAGGAATCTCTAAATATATCTATAGCAACTCCAGCATTTTAATTTCCCATTATTTAGATGCTTTCCAGAGGACATGATATATCTGTTTATTTATGTTTATCTTGTGTTTGTTTTTAAATAGTCAGCAACCTCAAGGAGACAATAAGGTAACAAAACTGTTCTGACGAATAATTCACAAAGAAACAGTGCAGCAATTAAAGTTGCTCCAAATGCTTTCACTCCTCAGCAGATGCAGTCGTTGTTTTTGTTGTTTTGGGGGTTTTTTAGAGGAAAAAAAGTAATTGTGTAGCTGCCATAAAAATACTAGCAAACAAAGAGGGCAAAATTTGTTTCTGAGAGAATAAGTACTGTTTAAGATCACATTAAAGTATGAAGCTCCCATGATGATTTTTTGCTGTGGTAGCTGAAAGTTCCACTGTAATCTGTAAACGAAGAAATAGCTTATAAAAGGGAATATATATATGTGCCCATTTGGGATTGGCAAAGAAAAGATCCTATACTACT
The DNA here is from genome assembly GCF_017311325.1 of Ursus maritimus. Taxonomy (NCBI): domain Eukaryota; kingdom Metazoa; phylum Chordata; class Mammalia; order Carnivora; family Ursidae; genus Ursus; species Ursus maritimus. Next base: position 24,638,320 of record NW_024424786.1, read on the forward strand.
CCTGTCCAAGTAATCAAGCCTTTCAAGAGACTGATTTTTTATTTTTATATATGAAAGGAATAGGAGAGCGCTAGACCAACTCTGCATACATACTGAATGCTCTTTCTGAATGGTGATATTTTCTGTTCTGGAATATAAATACAATGGCCAATTTGTTTTCTGAATTGGATGACTCCCCTAATTATGAGAGAGAGAGAGAGAGAGAGAGAGAGAGAGAGAGAGAATTGGGGGGGTAGAATGAATGGAATACAACAGGAAATATTTGAATTCCAGAAATATTCTGACATTTTTTAAATCTTCTAACAGGTGAAAAGGGAGAAAAACCCTTTAATAAACTCAGCTTTTTCTAATTATTATGGAGCAAGGTATTGGTTTTTAAAAGTTGTTCTAACCTTAAAGTACATTTTAAATCTTCAAGTTAAAAAAAAAGCAGTGTTATAAACTAATCTTATAACTAAAATGGTTCAAGCATTTTTTAAAAATCCGTGTTATGAGTATTGAGGCTAATTTCAAGTCTGAAACTGTGCTGGGTCTTCAGTTTGATTTTTCTCTTATTTAATTTAAATTAAATTAGGAAAAGAGAGGAAGAAAGAAAATAGTATTTATGCATTCCTCCATAGGCTAAGCTTTTAATACATGTTATATAACCTTCATAATATTATTGGGTTACGGTATTATCATCTCAGTTTAAAAAATGAAAAAAAAAAAAAAACTAAGTTGCAATAATCATCTATGATCACACAGCTCCTAAGGACTAAAGTGGTAGAATTGGATTTGAACCTAGACTTGTCTCATTTGAAGTTCTACCCCCTTCTCCCCCCTTTTATTTTTTGGATGCTTAGGCTAAGCTGGGGTCGAAAGAATTCTCACCAATTAAAATCTGTAAGAACATACATAAATTAAGGATTGAAGCAAGGCTGAAAGTGTTGCTGTTCACCAGTTATACCCAACAAAATAAACATTCTTCCCCTAAGCTTCCAAAAACATTTTTTACAGTGTGTTATCAAACAACACACCATGAAGATCAAAGTTTCATCGTGGTTGACCAACAACACCCAATGTTATAATTTCATTCCAGTAGCTATTTAAGAAGTAGCCATTTTTCTCCCATTCCTTTTTAGGAATAGCAAGGAAACAAACAACAACAACAACAGCAACAACAAATTCAAAGCACAGTTCTGGACCCAGAGAAGCCCAATACCTAGCTAGAAGGAAAAGGATGTACAAATATGCAGAACATAATTGGAGAGGTAGCCAACATATCAACCACAATATTACAGTGTGTAAGATAACATGCAGTAAGTACAAAAAAGTAATGGATACCTCCAGTGGACAACAATGTATTTTTTACCATACACATTTCCTAGTTACCTGATTCTAATCTGTCTTTGCCTTTGAGCTATTTATTAGTTAGAGACAACTCTTTAAATTATAGATAATCCATGGCAATGTAAAATGATTCTTACTTATACACATGAAAATAAATTTTGTCTGGTAAAGGTTCAATTTTCTCTCTGCCACTGTGTTGGAATCCAGTTTGCCCTCCCTCATTGGCACATTCATTTTAATAATCTTGATTTATAAATGTGTCTGTTCTTGGCATTCTCTTTTGAACTAGTTGTAACATCTTATCAGTTCCCTCATTAATAATGAGTTAAGTTCAATCTTTATCACATGTTCACTTTATCTCTGTATGAGATTCATGATTTTATTTTTTCCTGAAAATTATTCTTTAACAAATGTGATATAAACACTCTTGGTTGGTGTCAAGAGAATGCGAAAGAACAAATGATTTTCTCTGGGTGTGTGGAGGAGAGGTGGTAATAGATATCCTCCTGTAGACCGAATGTCTAAAAACATATTATTGAGATGAAAAGACACTCTTCTCTGTAAACAAATACATCAGTAATCTACCCATACAATTCAGTCAGGCTACACATACTCTAATGATCTCTGCACCTGTGTATCAGTGAGAAGTGAACCGCTATATCTTCCTAATAAGTTAGATTTGAAAGAAAACACACACATATAAGGATTATAAAAATATAAACTGGATTACCTTAACCATTAAAATATTATCCTTTCCATATTTTCAAATGAAATAGAAAAAGAACACTATATCATTCCATCAACTTATTGGTATTAATAAAGTTCAGTTTCCCAGGGAGACTTTTTATTAATAATTTTGAATTTTTCTTTGATTTGAGGAATAACACAAATATTTTCTCATCGTTACCTTTTTCCTCTGTTCTTTAGAAGTTGCAAAGTTGATTTTTTTTTTTCTTTCTCATGAGCCTTTGAAGAGAGCAGCCCTGTCTCTCCTGAACAACAGATACAAAATGACTTGGCAACACCAGAGGGTTTTGACAGACAAAAGAAATTTTTCTTCATAGTATTTATTTATTTAATAACTGCTTCCAATACCTGTTGCAGTATTTCCATTACTTTTTTTCTGAACAAACAATATCTTTGGTAGTAGATGAAATTACAACAACTCCTCTGGAGTTTTGTAGAAAATGAGTTCCGTCATGAAGAGGAGAACAGCCATGGCACCTGCCGTGCATCAACACGTCTTCATTACTTTAACAAATGAAGATGAAGATGCTAAATTGCTCACCTTTTTCTACATGTGCAAAGAGTTCAACTGATTCTCATGATTTAAATGTTTCTTTTCTTGGGCCAATTGGCCAGCTTATAAATTGAAATGACTCATTTTCAGACAAACTAGTAAACTAGATATATAAAGATAGATATAAATACATTCATAACATTTTTTAAAAGATTTTATTATTTATTTTAGAGAGAGAGAGAGAGAGCAGGCACACATGAGCAGGGGGAGGGGCAAAGGGAGAGGAAGACAATCTCAAGCCGACTCCCCACTGAGCCTGGAGCCATGGGGCTTGATCCTACAACCCCAAGATCATGACTTGAGCCAAAATCAAGAGTGGGTTGCTCAACTGACTGAGTCACCCAGATGCCCCCCTAACATATATATATATATATATATATAATATTTTATTTATTTATTTTATATATATATATTTAATATTCTATTTATTTATTTTTCAGAGAGAGAGCGAGAGCACAAACAAGGGAAGCAGCAGGCAGAGGGAGAAGCAGGCTCTGCTGAGCAAGGAGCCCAATCCTGGACTCTATCTCTTAAATGACTGAGTGATAAGGTGTCCCCCCATAACATGTTTTTAACTTAAGCTCTATAATTTGGCAACCTATGCCTGGGTACAAGACACCAAAACATGCAGACAACCTGCAAAAGATTTAGATAATTATTCAACTGCTTTAATAAATTTTCTCAAAGAATAAATATTACCCATGTGAGAGGGTAATATGTATTGAATTAGCTCAGAGAAAAGTCATTTGGGCATTGCAAACTGTGTATCCCTAGAAAAAGAAACTCTGTTTCTTAATTCCAGACCAGTACTTGATTTCCACTGTTTTAACAACCCCCATTAGAAATTGCGTTTAAGGGGCGCCTGGGTGGCTCAGTTGTTAAGCGTCTGCCTTTGGCTCAGGTTACGATCCCAGGATGCAGGGATTGAGCCCTGCATCAGGCTACTCTGCTCAGTGGGAAGCCTGCTTCTCTCTCTCCCACTCCCCCGGCTTGTGCTCCCTCTCTCTCTGTCAAATAAATAAATAAATAAAAATCTTCAAAAAAAAAAAATTGTGTTTAAGTCATATACAAGTGAAGCAATCTTCAGAGCCTTATGACATCAGCCTTCACAAAACTGAAAGAACAGAGAGACTAATATTGTAGAATCAAATCATTTGCATCGTCTCTGTCACTGAAAGCTTGAATATTTTAATCAATGATTAGTCCAGAGAGTTGATGAAACTGAGGTCTATTTTCATCTCTAACACTTAACTTAGTAGCCATCTCAGCTCAGGAAGTTCCTTTACCTCACCAAGCCAATTAATTTCTTCATCGTGAAAGAGGGACAGTTATAGTAAATTTCTATTTACTGAGCCCTGCTTTAGTCAAAAGTTCTGGGGTCTTAAGGCTTAAGGTCTTAAGCCTTTTCTAATTTGCATATTTTTTAAAATAGAAACTGCTTATACAAATGGCCCCCACAAAACACTCCATCTCTATGGCACAGCATTAGAATAAAAATGTTGTAATATTCATTTTTTTGTGTCTAAGATAACACGGAGAAATGATCTGCGGTAAGATGAGAATTGGCTATGAAGATGTCAGTGTTTGACACACACTGGTCACTAAATGAGTTGTTTTGAAATAAAAGAATAAATGTAGAGGGAGACCCAGAATGCAGCAATCAAGGGCAGAATATCTTCATGCAGAACACGGTGGAGCCACCATACCCAATGGCTGCCAGTGTCCCTCAGCATAACCATAGATGGGGCTAAGAAGGGGAGAAAAGCTGATACAAACTAACAGGTGGTCATAAGAGGTCCCTGGTCAACTTTGTGATTTATCAGTAGTCACCCTCTATCAAGATTTTTACCTCTAGGCCTGAACAGACCCTCAGAACTGTTGCCACGTCCACAGGAAATACAGTCTTTCCAAAGAGGCCTGCCAAGAAATGCCAACTCCATTGACAATTTTGCAATCCCCAAACTACCTGAATGGTCCAAGGCAACTTCCCCTACTCTTTTTCTAATTCCATCTTCTCATATTCTCAGAAATACTACAGCAGTAACACTGGGAATAAAATGGCTTTTTAAAGAAAATTATCACCAGAAACTTCTATTTTGCATTCTGATACTAGCCTTAGGATAAAACTTTTGTTTAAAAAAACACAAATAAACAGATAGCCCTGCAACTAATTAAAGCCCATATCCTATTGAGAAAATGCTTGTAATATATTTAGCAAAATGTCTGGCACCAAGTAAGCAATAGGAACAGGTAGCTATAATTTCCTCTCCTCCCCAAACCAATTGGTGATACATTGAGGAAACAGTTACACTACTTCTTCAAAGGCAGTAGAAAAAATATTTGACAGTGTAGACATTTCCATTACAGTAATTTAGACTCACACCGAATCAATGCAAACGTCATTAATTTGTGTTCCATTGGCCTCTTCTGGCTGAATGGATTGTTACAATGGTGTGAAGCAAAGCAATTCACTTTGGTATGCATTCAACAGTCATGGATTACCTAACCATAGAGTCATTAAAACAGATCCTAAGGGGAAAAACACAGACACTTGACATTAACATTACTCTTCTAGTGAAAGCAAACAAATTTGGCCATGGGCATTGATCCCATATATTTTCGAAAATCATTAAGAAAGGTTCTTGTACTATTTAATACCACATGACAAAAACAAAATGGAAAATAATAGACAAAAAATAAATTAAGAATAAACATGACTTCTGTAAATTAGTGAGATATTCAACCTAGCAGACATAGAATGAAGTAATATACCTCACAGGAATAAGCAATTGATTTCTCATGATAAATTTAATTATAAAGGTCAAATACAGATATCGTCTTAGAAGATTAAGATAGAGGAGCAGAGAGGTCTGAAATGAAAATCTTTTGGTGGGAAACACATCTGACTTTATCACTAGTTTTTATTTCCCTTACTATTTTTAGAAAAATTAAAGACTTTGGCATCAGACCTGAGTTTGACAACCATCTTGCTAATTACTAGCTGTGTGACCTTAGTCACAATCTCAGATTTTTGGTTGGTTCATTTTTAATCTTTAAAACATGGATAATTATGCCAAGGTGATTGTTATTAAGGGATCATAAAATGATGACAGAAGGCACCTGCTATATTCTCAGCAAATTTTAGCTCCTGTCTCTTCCCTTCTCCGCTAGTCTTCTCCCCAAGGGATCACTGGCCCCTCCAAAATACTTTTCTAAATGTGTACAGAAATCCTATCCTTGGTTTCACCAAGGTGATAACTGAGACCAGAAACTATTACTATCCTAATTACAAAAGCACTTTATTAAAATCTGGAGAAGAACAAAGAGAAAACAGTGACAGAATCGTATAAAATGTGCAAACACAGAAGTTTTTAAAAGAAAAGGTTTTGTCTTGAAAAACACAGAGAAGTAGCAGAAAGTTTAGAGAATCTAAATATCCTCATTCTCTTGTAGCCATTGTCTTTTGCCCAAAGTACCATAGAATTTTATACTCATTGACTTCCTATATTCATGTGATCCTGTTCAAATAAGAAGGCTCCAGTTTGCAATGTTCCTTTTGACCTCAAACTTTAGTACTTGTCTTCTTAGACTCCAAAGGTTACTGCCAATATGTATGTAATCCTTTCTCCCAAAAATTTCAACAAATTAAGCCTTATTATTATTATTATCCAATTTTTGATACCCAGGTACAATACCAGGTAATACCCCAAACGATCTTCAAATTAGTCTCAAAATTTCAGAAAAATTTCACAATCTAAAGGAGTAGAAAGAGGTTGATGATAAATTATCCAACCAGTTTGAAGATGATAATGATTGTTAAATATGATACTCATGAATACACACACACACACACACATTCCCTTGAAGATTTCCCCCCAAAAAAGATTATCCAGAGTGTCTTTAGTTTTAAATATTAAAAGTTTATATAAATTTTAAAATCTGTTACTTCAGTATACAACTCATGTTTTTATAAAAACAAAATTTTGACCATTATTTTTAAGGTGACCCGTAACTCTTAGCTAATTAAATTTTTTTTTTATTTATTTCATATGGCTCAAGTGGTTTTTATAAATTTAATATACTCAACATCCCTTCTGAGTATTTTAATGTTCTATGAAACTTTCTGAAAATTTAAGTAGATGTCATGAATCTAAAAAAGTAACAACAAATACGGTGTCAAGTCGTCTTAAAATGTTCTAATACTGTATTTAAAAACTTAGCATACTTTTCACTTAAAAGTCATAATTTTGAATTAATTATGTGATATTTAATGAGATATAAATCGTATGATATTTAAATATCTTTGGTTCAGTCTTGAAGACCATAGAACTTGACAAAAGGATTCATTATTTTGATATTTTAGCAGTCTTGTAGCACTACAACACTTACCAATGTCATAGTAACATCTGACTGAATTCTAGACTGCTTTCACAGCTTCATTTAGCTATGAGTTAACACACCCATGGTTATTCCACTGACTGTAATAACAATAATAAATGCTAACATAATGACAACCATGTGTCAGGAGACACTGGTCTAAGACCTTTATTACTCTTTTAATCATTTCTGCTGACTTGGCATTTGGGGATTAATATTATGTTCTACTCATGGATGAAAACACTGAATCAAGGTGTTGAGTAATGTATACAACATTATATAGCTAATAAGAGGTAAGAGTGGGATAGGAAGCCAGTGTGTCTGGCTTCAGAGTGTGCTCTTTACAGAATACTTGGGTCTGGGAACCAAGGCCGAGGATTGTTAATGGTGTTTCTGTCACACATAATGCCCCCCTCACAAAATTCTTGGTTTACCATTTCTGTGACTTTGACCTGATGTGTTAGTAGTCTTGGTCTTATTGTCTGCTTTTTTGTGTGTTTGAAACTTTGCTACATGCTTTAGCTAGTTAGAACAAAATCTTTATGACAACCACTACTCTTGAAAACCACCCGCTATTCTTTCCACAAACACAGGGAAGTGGTCATCCATATTTCTTAAAGAAAGAGAAAATTGACTGCCATTGCCTTGACATGACTATAAACAGCAAAACCAGTAATGTGGAGGCTCACTGAACAATTGAGACTTTCAAATTTACGGCTAAGTTAGAAATTTGATGAAAAGATATTTGAAACTTGAAATGTTGGATTTTTGTGATTAGCAAAAAGACCCAGATTAATGATCAATATTTTAAAAGATTAAAGTTATTAAACTTGGGTTTGTGCTCCCTAGAGAATGAAAAAAGCCTCACTCTTTTCAAAGGGTCAGTACAAAAGCAACGGAAATAAAGTGTCATTTGTAATTAAAATGAGGGATTTGGATGTTGTTTGAGGATAAAAATGCAGTACCCATCTCTTCAAAATAACTTAATTACAGAGATCATACGGGGATTAACTGAGTTTTGAGGACATTCTTTCAGAGAACAAAATGACAAGAATGAAATATTGCAGATGTGCAGATAGTAAAAACGTCCGTGGAAACAAATTATCCATTGATAATCCAATTACCTGTTGCTTGCAGATCTCCAATCTGTTAATTATCTCCATTTATTTTGAATCAGCTTTCAGCCACTGAGATTCATTATGGTCCACTCAAGTCTCTGCCATAATTCAACACTTTATACTCTTTTTTTTTAATATAAAGAAAGTGGTCTATCATTTCTTCACATCTTTGATTTGTAGTGTTTTCCAATCCTTTAAACTGTTTTGGATTAGTATTATTTTTCTTTAATATGAAAACATGGTCAATCCCAGTCTCAAATGGAACATCAGGTACTGACTATATTAAGCCAGAATCGGCATTATTTATGGAATTCCGTAACTGTATATGGGACTTTATAGAACACATAAAAACATAACCATCTCTGATCATGTTAGTATCCATTCCCATTCTAGTTCATAATACCCTGTTATTTCTCTATATCGGTGAGGCATGATTAAATATTCATGACATGACACCGAAATAGTGCAAATAAAATGGAAAGAACTGAGTTGATTTCTCTTTTTTATTCACTCACACTATCTTTGCCATGATTGTACAGGCTGTCATTTTTGCTACTCTCTCTCCTAGGGTAGCCAAAAAAGGCACCATGGGAATCTTGAAAACATCTTTGCAGTAAACCTAATAGATCTATATGGCCTGAATAAATAGTGCCACGCTACTAAATGGAAATGATGTTGAAAGGAATATACTGGTCTCTGTAAAGAAAGACAAAACTACTACATAAAGCTGTAGTTTTTTCTCCTCATCAAGTATGTTTTTTGGTGTGTCACCATTTTCCAATACAAGTGTCCATATTTCTTAGTTCCAATCCTCAAAAGAGAGATCTGGGGAATCTAACTTAACTAACACATCCAAAGCTGGCCCAATTAGTGGGTTCTGCCAGGAGACGTAAAGTAGCAGGGGTTCATCTGGTATACATGTGACAGCAAAACTCAATCCTCCAGTAGAAGGCAGAAAGTGCTCCTATAGAAAACCATATAAAGAAGGTACGTGGGCCAAACATATTTTTTAAACTACACCTTTGCTACGTTGGGGAATTTGTGTCTTTGCCTGGGCTCTTTCCTCTGTCGGTGATGCTAGAGCCATCGTGCATGGACAACCTTGTTCAGTTGCTCTTCGAGTGTGAAATCAAATATCCTCTCCACTGGGACACATTTTTATGAAAATCCCAACCAAAAGATGGAGATGTCCAGAATGGATCGATAAGCAAAAGCTAACTATCCGCTGTCTACAAGTGAGAAACTGTAAATACAGAATACACGGAAAAGAGAAGGTGGAAAAGATGTAACATGAAAACAGGAAGCATACAAAGGCTGAGCCACCTGGGTGAACTTAGGAAGTTTACCTCACTGTGATATCTGTGAAAATAGGGTGATGATAATAACTAACCCATTAGATTTTTGTGATGCTTAAATGAGTAAACATGTAAAATGCTTAGATCAGACACATAGTTTTAAAGAAGTGGTTAGATATTTTATTTTTGGCTTACAAGGGGTTACAAATATTATTAGAAACTCTTGTATACAGAGCCGTGGAAACACAAAGATGATGTGATTTTGCCTGGGTAGTTCATTGAAGGAATTCAAAGTAGAGGTCAGCATACACAAAACTTGGGAGAACACTGAGAATGTAATTAGTAAATACAAGTGGGAATAAAATTTCAGTATGTGAGTAAAACATGTTGGAAAACTGTTGGGGAACAGTAAGCAGTTTGCAGAGCTAGAGGATGAAAAACACAGTGAGAGAGAGAATGGAGATTAGATTGGAAATGTAGCATGGTATCCTCTAGCGCATTGGGGTTCAGAGTGCTGTAATATGAAGAGCTTGAGATCTGGCAGAGATTAGGAGTCCTGCCCCCTAATCTCACACACTTTAGCTGTGTGATCCATGGAAAATGATTTAAGCTCTCTGTGCTTCAGTTTCTTCCATTGTTGTGAAGATTAAATTAGATAATGTGAAACGTCAGAATATTTGTAGAATAAATGTATGAAGCCATCATTAGAAAGTTGCTACATGCAAAAACTGGAGAAAATCATCTAATCTCTCAGAGTCTCAGGTTCTTATATGTAACAAAGGGAAAGTGGTAAAAAAATATTATTCCATACAAAAGCAATATTTATAAACTGTAATGTGTTCTAAATACTAACAAAATTAAGGTACCATTTCTTGAATACCTACTAAAATGCTATCTACTGTATAAAATAAAAATATACATATGTCAAAAATATATATCTATTCCTTTATTTCTTTTTTTTCATTTATTCTCTACAACAAGGGAACACCAATTTTATTAATTCTATTTTTATCAAGAAAGAAATTGAGGCAAAAATTTAATAAATTTTCGTAGGCTCACACAGGAAATTTAAATATCTTTGTTATTTCAAATTCCATACTCTGCTCCATTTTATGTCTTAAGATGATTTTTACTATGAATATCAGTTATTTCTATTTATATTTTGTCTTTCCACTCTGTTAATATGTTTAACCTGAGTTTTAAATATTGGGAGAAAATAATTAACTGGGCAACATTATTATATAAGTAATATTCTTAATCTAGAAATAGTTCCTTATCTATAATTCACTCACATCTCTGTTAAAACAAAACTATAAAGAACAAACATTTTTGGATGCTAAATTCAGTAAAAATTAGAAATATTTACTTCCTATGGAAATGCTTCAAGAATGCATTGAGAAATTCTCAAAGTAATAAACAACCCACATGAAAATAAATTAGCATATAATTAGAATTAAAATGTCCATCTCTGAAATATCTCTCAGACTATGCCACCTGAGCTTTTTATAGCCCCTTGGTGAGAACTGAGACATGTAATACATTATGTAAAATCTCCCATTCTAGAAAACCTGGAAGTATCTAGAAGTATATAGTAGTGACATAAAGCGACTAAATTTGGTCCAGAAAGAATAACAGGCCACTATTACCTCAGGAGAATCATTGGCTCTAAAGATTCCACTGAAAATAATTTATCTAATTTTCTCTCATAGTTGCATTGCCAGACCATCTTTTTTTCTCTCATGTGTATTTTCAAAAAAACATTCAGAAATATCTCCACAGTCTAAGAAAAGACTACTTTTATTAGTAGGAGACCCAATTACAGTTAGTTATTGCAAGATGACCTGCCATGGTATGTACAGATTGGTTAAAGTGTGTACACTGTAAATTCTTTTGTTCTTAAAGATTGATTTATTTATTTGAGAGAGAGAGAGAAAGAGTGTGGGGGGGGGAGGGGCAGAGGGAGAGAATCTTTCAAGCAGACTCCCCACTGAGCGTGGATCCTGCCAATCCACGATCCATGAGATCATGACCTGAGCTGAAACCAAGAGTCAGATCAACTGAGCAACCCAGGTGCGCTGACAATGTAAATTTATAGGAGTTGTCCCGCCTAGCATATGTGATTACCAGTGCTTCCAGGGGGCAACCTCAAAGAGTGTTTCAAGCATCCTAAAATTGACATAGATATCAAGAGGGAACAAGAATTCTTAGGAGGAGCGTGAAGAAGAGGCAAGAAAGACCCCTTGACCCGCTAGAGCCCACCTCCACTGCATCCCTGCATCCAGCGCCTAGTTTCTCTAACGCTGCCATGCCCAAGCTAAAGGCTAAGGGGATGCTGAATGAGGCAAAGCCAAGGTGAAGGATAATCACAGAGAAGATGCACTCCTCCAAAGGCAGAGCCCAAGCCTAAAAAAGTCCCTGCAAAGAAGGGAGAGAAGGCACCATAAAGGAAAAAGAGGAAAGCTGATGCTGGCAAGGATGGGAATAACCCTGCAGAAAGTGGAAATGCCAAAATGGACCAGACACAGAAACCTGAAGGTGCTGGAGAAGCCACATGATGTATGTGCATTTTTGATAACTGTGTACTTCTCGTGACTGTACAGTTTGAAATTCTATTTTTTATCATGTTTTTAAAAATGCAGAATTTTGTTTTACTTTTTTTTAAGCTATGTTGTTAGCACATAGAACAATTCATTGTCATTTTAGGGGAAGAGCATAAGTCACTAATAGAATATCTCAGAAGCTGGATTGGTATGGGGGCAAAACAGCTGTCCCTTCTAGTTTTGAGAAAATTCCTCTTGGTTCCCGGGAGGAAGGATACCGTGATGTTGACACACATCAGCCAACTCGGCACAAAACTCCTTGTGTGTGGAAAAGGGAAAATTCATTTTTATGTCCTCTTTTCCCTCTCAACCTTCAGCACAGACTTCACTCCCGTAAACCCAGAGACTTGCTGGAAACTGACCCCCAAAAATGGTTACCAGTATCTCAAACAATCTGCCATTATGGTAGCCCTTTAAAAATCTCCTTTTTTAGCTCGTGGATCTTCAGATTGATAATGCTGCCATTTTAAGTTCTTTTCCTGAAAGTCAGGGTCGGCTGATGAAATGTTGTTGAACAATATTCTAAACATGAAATTTCAACCCTCACTCTAATGTTTCCCTGTTCAGAGCATCACGTGAAGACTTCATTGGGATTTATAGTGGCTTTCTGATTTTAGTAGTCCATTGAAGAATGGAGTTTGGAAGTTGTAAACTGTTAATGATTATCTGCCAGTGTCCTGCCTGAAATACCATGATTGTTCATGAAAAGTATTTGAGTCTTTTACTACTTACTGGATATTTGATATTTGAAGTATTACGTTCTTAACTAAACTTTATTTTCCTCCTTGTCAAACTTTGTTGGACCTGTGGAAATATTACATAAGTTAATTAAAGTAATACTTTTGAACCAAAACTTTTTACCTTTTTAAATTGTTCTTTATCATGTATCCCAAACTTATGTCAATAGGAAGAATCTGGTGAGTATACTCTTTCTACAGGATTCTCAGCTTACTCCAGAAGGTCATTTTCCTTTGACTCGTGTCTTTAGATGCTCTACTCAGTAGGTGGTCAGTTGGTACTTTATGCCAAACAATTAAAGTAAAATAAAATACAGCTGAATGATGATGTTATCATTTATACTATAACAAATTATTTTTACTGATCTTCCTACTTCCACCTGCATTTATGTAAACTAGTAAGTGCTTCACCTCGAGAAATGCTGAGTTTATTTACTAATAATTGACTAATATGCAACATTCATTAGAGGGGAAACTGATGTACATTTTCCTGATTTTCCTTTGCTCTATGATGGGCTAGACTAGGCAGTTTTCTAATATTTTAGCTTAAATTGAATATCAAATTAAATACCAATTTATAACTGAATTTTAGCTCTAACCAAACTACAATGTAAATCCAGGTCATGGACTGTAGAATAAGACACCACCAATTAACAAATGTAGGAACGATTCAAATTTAGGTAAATTGAGGTAATCAGATGCAGAATAAATTTTGTCTTTTTCTTCTTCTTTTCCAAAAGAAGAAACTGTACCTAGTTCACTTATGCTTGGTCTTTGACTAATGTGTCACCACGCTTCACATTGTCTTTATCGCTGTAATTCATGATATGAAAATTCTTTTATAGTGCAAAAATCATGGCACCTTTTACCTCTATTAAGATTACTCATCAGTTCACACCCACCAAGAATTCTACTGTGCTTTCAATTCATCACTGCTTATTTTAATGTACCTGTTTAATCACAGTAATGGCAGGAATTATTCCATCATAACCAGAGCTGCTCTAATTTATTCTTCTCAAAAAAAGAGAAACTTGAACATTGAAAATTTGGAAATTTATATGTGCATATGTTTAACAAGACACATGGATAAAAATGTTAATTCCTCCTCTAGTTTTTACTATCCTACAATCTGAGGAGTGTTAGAAAGTATGTTTGCCTTCACTCTGAAAGGAAATTCCTTTCTGTTTCAATATTCTATCAATATGGGCATAACATACAGCCTGTGGATTTTGACACACCCAGTTACAAAAAAAAAATTCTCTATTAAAAACTTTCGTCATTCTAATCTCCCCCACCCTCTTATAAAGTGAAGAAATAATTTGTAAGTGCATTAGGCTGCAAATCTTGGTTCAAGAATTAGTAAAAAATGAGCATGGGATTTCTCAACCACTTCAGAAGATCATTTCTCAAATGGATGTCTTCTGAATGTGTGCTTATCAAGTAAAGTGCTTCATGATTTAGACTAAAATCCTATAGTAATATTTGCAGAAAGACCATTGGAAAGTGCCGCCTGCTTGTCTTCAACCCAGTTTAGTTCACAATTGAGCTTCATTAGTACCCTACAGTGTCAGCTCCAAGTTCTGCTGTTTGTGAACTAGGGAAAATTACAATGAGCTTTCCACCTAAATAGTAGTTCAGAGATGCTCTGTCCTCTCAAGAGAAGGTTAGCATAGAACCCTGTAAGTCTACCACTATTCTAAACACTAAGTTTTTCTTGTAGGGGTGTTTGGTGTATCATAGTCAAGGAATATGTTTGATGTAAAAGAGATTTTAAAGATTATCTTGTACCTTCAAGTATATTAAAATCAACATTGGGAGAGTATATATGTATATGTGTGTGTATTTGCAGTTGTGGATAGGTAGTTGGGTGGGCCACACATTTCCAAACAAAACACAATTCTATATACTGACACCATAAACATAAATTAAAAACCTATGTATGGATTCAAAGTTTATAATAGAAAAAAGAATTTGGAGAAAGAAACAAGGGGTCAATAGGGCTTGAGATTAACCTTGAGGGTTGTACAAATGAGGGATATAGAAGGCAAGGTTCTGAAGATAACCCCTTAGCTATTCATCCTCTCTTCAATCTAATGCTAATCAAGGTACTTGGCACGAAAAGATTTTGCAGATGTAATTGAAGTCCCTTGAAAATGACCTTAAACTACTGGAGATTATCTGAGTGAGTCTGACTCAACCAAGTAAACTTTTTACATGCAGAATTTTCTTTTGCAGAGGGCAGATGTCAGAGAGAGATGTACTCTTGCTGGCTTTAGGGAACAACACAAATAGCTATGCTGTGAACTTCTGAGGGACAACCTCTAGAAGCTCAGAGCAGCCCCCTGCTAGTAGCCCACAAGAAAATGCCTATATACCTGCCAGAAAATTATATCTTCCAATAACCAGTAATACTGGAAGAGGATCCAGACCCTCAGATGAGGATCACAGCTCTGCCAGTACCTTGATTCACCCTGTGAGGATCCAGATAGCTGTGCTCAGACTCCTGACCCATGGAAAACATGAGATAATAAATGTATTATCTGAAATTGCTGAGTTTGTAGTAATTTGTTACTACATCAATAGAAGCTAACACAACAAGGATGTATGGGAATAGCCAGGAAATAAGAGGACTCTAGTGTGTCACATATATGTTTGCCTGGAATGAGGGGATAAGAATGGTAAAGAGGAGTAGTTCATTTTAGAGTAAAATAACAGCTTACTGATTGTCAGGCTGAAGTTTAGACTGCCCGCTGGAGAATCAATGTAGCATGGCAGTCTCAAGATGAAAATGACCTATTTAATGCCAAGTATAACATGGCTTGAGGGTACACGAGTGTGGAACAGGAAGGCTCTATGAGGCAAGCAGGAAGAAAAGGGAAGAGGACAAGAGTAGATGAGTGAGAAAAAAACAGCTGTTAGAACAAAAGACGCAGACAGGTCTGGGAAATAGAACACCCACTCATTTATAGGGAAAGAAAGTTTGGAATATAAAGCTATGGGAATAAAGAACAAACTAATCTGAAACATAGGGTAGAGAAAATTAACAGATTCTTTGAAAATATTCAGTCACTCTCTGATAAAAAGTTACTATCAAGAAAAGAGTTTGATATTAGAAAGTGCCTGGCTGGCTCCGTTGGTAAAGCATGTGGCTCTTGATTTTGGGGTCATGAGTTCAAGTCCTGAATTGGGCGTAGCGCTCATTTAAAAACAAACAAAAAACAAACAAAATATTACGCTTCAACAGACACTGTTAAAAAAAATGAAAAGGCAAACATCAGGCAAAACATAACTGATACAAGACTCATGTTTATAAGAAAGTGGGAAAGAAAATACAGTAACACCAAGAGAAATGAGCAACTCAGCAAAAGCCTACTTTGAAAGATGGAGTTAAAGTGGTAGGTTTAAACAATCTGAAAAGCTTTTCAATCCATGGTTACTATGCACTAGGATTTATGAGGTTATCTTCGTGTTTGGGTGAGTAGAGCCAATAATACTGGTGAAAATTAGAATTTCATGTCAACTGACATTTTCCTTATAGTCACTTGAAAAAGTATCAAATTCTTGAATTGTCAAGGGTGGAAAAGAAAATGAGCGTGTTTTCTTGAACGTCATGACTGTGGATCATCCAATTAGTAATCATCTTTTATATGGTGGAGAATAATCTGGAATGCAAGTAGACTTATTGAATCCATGATAATAATTGAACTTAAAATATCAGAGTATCCAAAAAGAGGAAGTTTGCTTATATTTAAAAAGAAAGCAGTTTTAAAAGTTCACAATTAAAGCAAGTTCTTTTTTGAGGTTAAGTGAGCACTATAGATTTTCATAAGCTCCCTTGTAAGTCAGTAAGAAAGAAAGCAGACTCATTATTAGTGGGTGTTCACAGAGACAGTGCTCATCACCTTCACATGACAAATTCGTACAAATTACAAGTGAAATGTTATTCTTTTTCATGTTTCAGTTCAAGTTTTTTTGTTTGTTTCTATTTGGTTTGGGGGTTTTTTGTTTGTTTTAATTCCAGTACGGTTAACATACAATGTTATATTAGTT